>NW_024423786.1:8465751-8509614 GCF_017311325.1 Ursus maritimus
GAATCAACCCTGACCCCATCACTACACTGCAATTTTAGAGGCCATGAGATCACATAGCACCTAGCTTTCTTCTGGGAACCACCCAGACCCTGAGGGTTGGCTAGGAGCTCAGAGAGCTGCCCGTTTCAGTGGTTAATGCCAGTTAAGTGAGGGGTGCTATCAAGCAGGGGCAGAGATGCCTACTTCCTCCAGAGATGGCTCTTGGGCCTATTCCATCCTGGAATCCCAAGGTCCGGCCTCTGTCTGCCCTCAACAGGAATCCTTCTTAACTCCCCAGGGCAACTTGCCTCTGATCTGTCAGCTCTGGTGGGTATGAGCCAGATTCTGGTGGTGATAATGAATCCCCAGCACCTGAAGTTCATTCGACCCATCGTGGGGGAGGAGCAGGCCCTGCTCGCCAGGCCACTAGAGGCTCTACCCTGCCTGATATCCATGAAGCAGTAAAGCAGGCAGGGGGGCAGGGGCTGCCACAAAGGGAGCCACTCAAGCAGACACACTATGCAAGTTGGAAGCCCAGTACTGGAGCCTTAAAGAGAGAGGATTTTACATGCTTGGGATTTGATGTCCCCATCCAATTTTCTTTCCTGACTAGAGGCAAAAGCAGAAGACAAAAGGAGGAAAGCGATGGCAAGGAACCCTTGGTTCTGCTGGGAGGAACACATCCCTTGAGTTGACCTAGCTCCATTCTGGCTGTGGTCTCCACCACACACCTACCTTCACTACCCCACTGTTCTGATTTCAAAGGATTCTCATGTCAGGCAAAGCCTCGGACAGAAATAGAACCTTCTATAGTTACAGTCCAGACAGCTTTCCCTCAGAATGTGCCCCGAGGCACCTGCGGATGAGTTTTGGAGGCTCAGGAGAGTGAACACACACTGCAACACACTTCATAGCAGCCCATAAAGCCTCTTCCATATCTCAGGGGTCCAGGAGCAGTGAGATATACTTAGCTGAGACACTAGGGAGAGGCAGGGATCCCAGGCCAGCTGCTGCCTCACTCCTTAACCAACACTCTTGATTGCTCACCAGCTTCTGATATGGGCAGGGGAGCATCCTGCCTTCTCAAGCAAGACACTTACAGACAACTGTTAGGGAGCTCATCCGGGAAGCTGAAAGGGAGAGAGCAGTCTGTGTGCAGGACAGCCCGTTCCTGAATACTGCCACAGCCTGTTACCATCTGCCAGCTGCCAAAGTCTGTGGAGAGAGAGGATCCGGGCAGGGGATGGTCCACTGATCTGGGGCAGAGAGGAGAGAGAGGGGAGATGATGCACAGTCAGTCATATGCCTGACAGGGGAGGCCCTTTGGAGGGGCAGGGGTGAGGCTATGGTGGTCCTGGGCCATAGCCGCAAGGTTCTGTTGGTGGAGCTTCTGTCAAGTCAACCACTTTCTTCAAAAATACAAAAACAGAGAAAGAGGAGTATAGACCATAAGGCAGGCTCAGGTGTGAGGATAATGCTTTGTGCAAAGACTTACAGAAGCAAAAGAACAAGAGCAAAGCAGAATGAGAAGAGGTGAGCCAGGAACCAAAGCCTCGGGTCAGGGCATGCCTGCCCTGGTGACTGATATAGCAAGTACAATCTCAACAGCACCAAAGGGAGGGGAGCAAGGCTGGGTGCCCCGGAAACCAGGGAGGCAGGATCACCTCACACTCCCCCGGCATGCAGATTGGCAGGGCAGGTAAGGCAGAACCCAGGGGCCACTGAAGTCTTATCAGAGCGATGGGAGAATAAGCTTCTTGGGGACGGTGGAAGGTGGTGACCTAGATTGAAGAGTGAGGTGATGGGAGCCCTGAGGCACCCCCCCCCCCACTCACTTTCTCTGCAGCACCTTCCAGGAGCCATAGTTGGTATTCACAAGCATCAGCCCAGCAAACTCACTGGTTATGCCCTAAGGGAAGGGATGAATAAGGCAGGCAACTTGACAGCTTCATCATGCTTTTTCAGATGGAGGTTTGGGCAGTGCAGGGAGAAGAAAGTTGTATGGGAATCTACTGTGGCCACCACCTTCTCGCTGACAGCTAACCTCTCTCTACTGTCTCAGGGCAGTAGCCCAGTCACTAGGGGTGGAGGAGGAAGGGAGGAGATAGCAAGACATCAAACAAGCCCTTTCATCAGCTACCCCAGGTCTCCATCCCCAGACGTACATCATCTTTGATGTTTGACCCTTTATTCTTTAATTCAAGAATAGCAGAAAGTGTTTCTGTAGGGACCCAGGAACAGAGAAGCATGAATTGTGCGTATGGGTGGGAAACAGAGAAAGACGTTCATTGACCTTGGCCCACCCAGTTAGCTGGCATCAATGTCTCCAAGTTTGAGGCAACAGCCCTCATGAGTGGCCATCCCAGCCTCATCCTCAAGCAGCTGCCACCGGAGGGATGCTCTGGCCAGGTACCACATCTCTGGTAATCTTTAACCATCCTTATCATAGAGAGAGAAATGGCAGTCCAGACAAGTAAAGGTCCCATAGCTAGTGAGTGCAAGAAGAGATTTTTAAAGCCAAGTTTGATTACAGATTTGTCCCACAACAGAACCACCTTGAGACCAGGGAAAACAGATGGTTTTCTACGTTAAAGCTGCCATGAATAGGAACCCCCTGCAACACAGAGACTCCACATTCATCATTCCTGCTAAACTCCGGCAGATGTGTGACAGCAGCATTAGGGATGAGAACAGGACATGGCTGCTACCTGGTGGAAGCCCCTCATGCCCCACAAAGCAGGGTTTCCTTGTTTCTAAACCTGGCAGGACTCAAGCAGTCTGTAAATCAAAGAGACAGCTGCCCAGGAGAGTGCAAATCACATGCCACGGTCTGGTAGTTTCCCTGTGCTTCCTCCAGGTTGGGCCTTCAGTCAGCATAACTCAACTGAGGTGAGCCTGGCTCCACAAATCTCATCTACTGTTCAAACCTGAAGGGCAGATTTTCTCTTCCAGTTTTCGCAGTCTGTAGGAAAACAACCGCTAAACACCAAAGTGTTGAAGGAATGGAAGAGATGCAGTGGGATGGGGCACTCCTGGGGCTGGGAAGACGGACGTTTCTTATGTTCTCCACACCCCCCCACAGGTTATTAGAGACTCAAACTACCAATGGAAAAATGACAGAAAGCTGGAATGCGAGGATTCCTGGTCCTGTTAGGCTAGTCACTTCCCTAGCATCCAGCAGTTAGCACCACCAGGCAAGAAACACATGTGGGGGAGCCAGGGGATAGCTGTGGAATGAAGTAGGCAGTACAGATAGCAACAGGGTGTGTGATCCCAGGGGACATAAAGCCACCTCAGACAGCAACCCGCCGCAGACAAATCTTCCAATTTGAGGCTTTTGTCAAAGAAAGGGTTGCAAAGCAATTGTTCAGCTCCTGGGTTTGAGGGCAAGGGACTATGCTAAGCAGAGAGGTGCTCCTAAGTGCCAGTCTGGATTAGCTGGCTGGAGGGGACACCTAAAGATGAAAGCAAACAGTTACAAGAAGTACCTGCACCTGCCTAATGAAAGAAGAAAAACTTTAAAGATAATCCTAGTACACAGGTAACTTATCAGCTTTATTAAGACCCTACACTCTACCGCCCTACATCTTTACTCAAGCACAAAGCACAAACAAAGCTGCAAAGAAAGAAAGAAAGGGAAAAAGAAAAAGAAAGGTCCAAGTTCTAACTCCTCCAATCTACCTACAGGGCCAGAGGGAACATGGGGCCAAGCTACCCTCAAACTGGAGAACTGTGGAGCCGATGATGCTTCCAAGGTCATCTGTCCATATCCCCAGGTCTCGGAGGACTCACACCTCTGCCCAACAGACTGGACTTTTGGCAACATTTCACTCCCTTATCTGGATATAGCCTAGGCCCCTCTTTATAGCACCAAAAGAGCAGCAACTCCCACTTTCCCCCCACCTCCTGTCAGACACCCAGTGTGGGCAGGACTCAGGCAGGTTATCTTTTAGATAGTCCTTTTTGGAAAGAGGTACAAGAATACCCACACAAGCAGAGCTGGCCCAACCCACACAGCTGAGGCACGAATAAACAGGTCTGCCCTGCGGTGCCTGGCCTGGCCTTTTACCTGGGTGCCTAGCGCCCTGACATGGCCCATATGCCCTCAGATATGTGAATAAGGACAGGTCCTTCACCACAAGTACAGTTTACTGAGCATTTGTGGACAGAATGAGTATTTCCTATGTGCCAGATACTTAGTTCTATTATCTCATTTAAACCCAAACTTATGGAAGCCAGGATCATCACTTGATCTTTAAAGGTGGAATGAAAAAACTGAGCTCAGGAGGGAAGTGATTTTTCCAAGTCACACGTAGCTAGGAGTGGCAAAGCTGGGACTGAAACTCAGCCCAAACTAGCCCAATAGTATACTGATCTTCCTTTCTGCTAAGGGGCGGCAGGGGTTTCAGGGATTGGTTCAGGGATGGGCACATAATTTTCAACTGGCATAAAGCACAGAGCTTATGATTCATGGTTGGAAAGGAGGTCCTCATGTGATTCCTGGATGTGAGAAAGGAAGCAGGGTGTTCCAGAAGTGGCTGTTCACCATTAGGGAAGCTGGCTAGAGGACAGAGCTAGCATGGAGAAGGTGGCAAGAGGAAAGAACCACAGGAAAATGGAGTTGGAGCCTTGATCAGAGTACACCTGAAGGTCATATTTTCCACTGGACTTTTCCATAAGAACCAACAGTTTTTCTTTAATGCTTAAACCTGTTGAGAATGGGTTGTTAATTGCATCTGGAAGCACCTGAGCTGACATAGAAGGCTTAGAGGTACACAACTAGGAAGAACCTGGGAGTTGCCTGTTTAAACCTCTGATTACACAGATGAGAAAACAGAAACTCAAAGTCATCAGGTGACATGTCTGAATCATGCAAGGAATGAATGTTTGAGCCAAGGGCTAAAATCCCAAACTTTGAGGGGGCCTGGATGTCGCCTCTAATCTACACTTATACCTGCCAACCCCAAGCCTTTAGATGATGGTCCCATAGCCTCTAAGTGAATGCTTCCAGGAATGGGGCTTTAGGGAAGATTCCTTCAATTCAACAAGTTCCTGAACTCACGGAGCAACTGACTTCAGAGATGGCTACTACAGGATTTCCCACCACATTTGGAAAAAAAAAAATAAAGGAAAAAATAATCAGTTTTCCCAGCCTGGACTTTAAACCTTTGAACACTGGTGTGGGTGTGTGGGTGTGTGGGTGTGTGTGTGTGAGAGAGAGAGAGAGAGAAGGAGGGAGGGAGAGAAAGAAGAAGGAGAGAGAGAGAAGGAAAGAGGGAGGGAACTTCTGCATTCCCAAAGCAGCTCAAGAAATGTTTTAGGACTCTAAGTGTCCTTTTCTGAGTCTTAAGCTGGCAATGCCTTTAGGCTTCTTACCACTCATCCTTGGTTTGAAGCTATGATCCCATGAAAGACAATGTCAAACATGGGACAGGAACCCTGTGTGTTGCAGAAAGCAGTCTAGTTTCTCTGCCTCATTAAACACAGCTCACTGATTATAATGTCACCCAGGACAGAGCTCACGGATTATAATGAGCAGGTGATATGTAGTGGAAGATGGGGAAAGAGAAGCTAGCTGGGCAACAGAAGTTGGTTCCTATGTTTCTGCTTAGCTATTCAACCAGGCTGCTAGGTGTCCCTTAGCCAAGTTAATCTGCTCTTCAGGAAGCTTAGCTTCAAGCTGGGCTCAGTGGTGGCACCATTCCTCCTCAGGCATGGACAGTGCTGTGCTTGCACCCTCCCACCCCTAAAGATGTCTGACTCTGGAGCAGAGACCAAGGCCATGGGGGGAGGAGCCTCTTACTAACCAGGACCTTGGGAGGCATGTGAGCTCAGAGCACCGGCCCTGCCTCTTCTCAGTCCCCAGCCCTGCAGCTGATTAGAGATTTAACAATGGTCCAGAAATGCAGCTCGATCAGAAGCTGTTGCAGTGGCAGCTAATAAAGCAAAAAGCCACCAGTCTTCTCAGAGAGGAGTATGGGGTTGGGACTGGATAAGAATTAGCAGCCCACAAAACTTTTTCCCCAGCCCAATACCTACTTAACTTTGAACAAAGCTTTACTGACTCCTTTCATAGGGAAGTCCTGCTTTAGGAGAGATACACTTATAGAATTTGGAGCATTCAAAACCCAGAGAATTCACATAATGAGGGGAATTTCAGCTGTCACAGATAGCTTTACTAAAGGGTTTCTTTCCATACAGTTCCCCCTACTGCATTAAAAAGCTGATTTGCTGTTGTTACCTAGGAGAGGCAGGGAAGCTAATGACAGGATCCCTCAGGCACTTTAAGATAAAAGAGACTAAATTAATTTTAATGTTAATGGAAATACATAATTAGAACGCTCCAAATCTGAATAATCTAGTCTTTCAAAAGCTCTGGCAAACAGGCAGCCAGTCCAGAACCTTGTTGCCTGGCCAGACCAGGCGGGCTCCAAGCGGGCATTCCCAGAATAGACTGGCAGAGCCAAACACTTCAAAGCAGCCCAGCCCAAGCCTCTCAAGGCCTTGCGCCCCACTTTGACCCAGCTATCCCAGCCTCGACCAGGCCAAGCACACAGGGCTGAAAGGCCAGAGGACACCCCCAACTCTCCTCTGTTTCCTTAGGGAGGGGCCTTTGTAGCTCTCCTGGGCCAGCCCTAAGAGTCTGAGCCACCCAGTGCAGGCAGAGAACCACTGGTGAGACTGAAGGAAATGGTCACAAGATTAGGAAGTAGGATCTCTTGGAAGGAGGAAGGGAATAATAAAAAGCTGGGGTATGTGAAGAGGTGATGGGAGTGCTGCCTCAGCGGTGGGGGGGGGGGGGGGCGCCGGAGGTGGGGACAGTTAAGGCTGGAGCAGGACCTGAGAGGATAGGAGGACTCTTCTGGTCTCTTTCCCAGCTGTCCAGCAATGTTGCACAGGCAGGAAAGGAGGTGGGGACATTGAACAAGAGTTCCAGCCCAGAACTGCGAGGGTTAGGCCATGCCACCGCAGCCCCAGGGCAGCCCTGAGGAAAGCCGGGTGTGCAGACAAGGGTGGCGTGGCAGTAGGCACACACAGAGGACAGGAACAAGCACAGGCATGTGGACTTGTCGGCCTGGCACCATCTCTCCTCAGCTATCTTAACCAACCCTCCTGTGAGGTCAGAGGAGTCACGTTCTTTGTTTAGTAGACTCAGCTACACCGCTGGCAGACACATTAGTGCTCCAGGTTGAAGGGCTCACCTTCAGAGGTGAGCACACAGGATTCCTCTGGTCCATGCACTCTGTGGAGCTCCTACTGGCCTAGAGCTGATCTGCTTTGCCGGAATGGGGAAGGTGCTCTTCCTCCATTGCCTGCTTTTGCCCATGGAGAAAAGCCAGAGGGGGATAGGAGGAGGGTTCCAGAAGTTTCAGGTCTTTCCTTGTAATATGCCTGTGACTCTGGGGCTCAGTTTCCTGTTAAAAGGCCTGATACAAGGAAAAGACCTGAAACTTTTGGAGCAGTACATTTCAGAGCTGGGTTCAAGTCTGGGATAGACTCCAAGGTTCATACTCTTTATGCTAAATGCCCCTTTCTCCTTGGAATTTATCAAGGACCTCGTAAGTCACACACTGCTTTGTTCTCTCCAGAAGGGCCAGACATTCTCAAGACTTTAGAAAACAAAGCAATTCACAGGATTCTTTCCCTGTGGGTATGAAATGGAAATAATGATACGGGGTCAGCCGGTAAATCCTTTCCCCAAGTGCCAGACGATCCCTCAATCCTAAGCCCCTGCCCGGTGTTCAGCTTTACTCTCTTCTAGGGAACACTATTCCTGCAACACACTCTGGCCATACCTGTCCATCTGGCTGAGCACTTCTCTGGCTGAGCCAAACATATTTAGCCTAACTCCCTGTCTGTTCTCCTCACTGCCCCTCTAATTCAGACATGGAATGTAAGAACCAAGGACTTTGAGGATCTGGGTCCATCTTGTTAAGCAGAATGTGAGGGCCATGAAGTCTGAGACCCACCAAAGGCCATAGGGAGAGGCAGCCCTGACCCTCTGCCCATCACGCCGCAATCAGTACACCTTCTAGATTCCCCATCTGCTAGGGCTCTGGGAAGGAGTCTCAAATCATTCTACAGTCCAGCTCTTACCCAAACATTAACCCATCCTCCAAACAGGGGTAGGCCTGCAAGCTTGTCAAACCCCTCTGCCTCCTGGGTATACTGCCCACCAGACTGCTTGCCAAGGAACTCTGTCCCAAGACACCACCTTAGACACCAGCTCAGGGGCTGGAACCCCACTCTCTAGGCTTATTAAAAGGGAAGATCTAACCACTTCTACCATTAGGGGCTTTGGAGCTCCTCACCTGGGTTTGGGGACCTCCAGGGGACTGCTACCCATCCTGAAAAAGTCAGAATGGTTCGAGGATGAGGAGCTGGAAGACTTGGCTTCCCCCAGCCCCTGGTGGGAAGGCAGGCGGTCCTCCGAGGGCTGTGGCCGGTTCCAGAGCATGCTCTGTGGAGAGGATGAGTGGCTCTTCCTCCTGCAGTAGAAAGAATAGGGCTGTTGGCCAAGAGGCCACCCCGGGCAAACCCTCTGCCCACTTTTACCAAATGTCAGGGCCCAGTCCTTACTTCCACTGGGAAACTGCCACATAGGAATGGGTATACATGAGCACTCACTCAGGCTCGGCCATGAGCGGCAAGGATTGGCTCTTCATAGAGAGAATGTGACATCCAAATGGTGCCGGCCTACTGGCCTCAGAGCACACGCTAGATTCTTTACAGCTCAGTAACCGCCCCTCCGTCCAAACATAATACAGAAGTTTGAGTCATCTGTCTAGAGACAGAGTCGTCAGATTCTCAGAGGAGTTCGGCCTCAAACAAATTCCCAATTCACAATCATCATTTTGAACTCACTTATTGTTTTCTTTTTTTTTCTAACTGGCCCCCCACCTCCCAGGCAAATGATATAAGGGAACTCACCCAGGGAGTCTCTTTAACACTAGCCTCCCCTCACCCCACTCTGTCTGCCCAGCCCTGCAGCTTCTTTCTTCGTCCCACAGGGAGCCCCAGCCCTTTATGTTCCTGGGCCACCGCGGACAGTGCCTCTCACCAACCAGATGGCTGGCCTCTGAGGGCTAGGAGAGACAGCAGGGCATGGAGCTGTACTCTCAGCCCTACTGTCGGGGGCCCCCTTTGTTCTTGGGGCTCCCTGGAGCTGGTGGCCCTGGGCCACAGCTGTGAGCAAGCTTAGTTCCAGCCTGGTCCCTCACCAAGCTGCCTGAGTCTGTGCTCCTGCAGGGAGCAGCTCCACGGCCTCATAGGTGAAACTCCCGGTGGCTCCTGGGGAGCTCTCCATAACCAGAGAGAAGTCACTGCCAAGGCTGGTGGTGCTGCCGCGGTCCTTTCGTCCTGAAAGAAGCAAGTGTCATCGGTCAGCACATTATCTTTTCACACTACTGGTCCCCTAGCTATTCCACACCATACAGCTGGAAAGAGAAGTTCCTAGAACAAACAGTTCCTGCGTGATCTATACTCAGAAAGATGCACAGAGCAAGGGAAATCTGCTGGGGCCTGTAACTCACTCAGCATACAGATATCTTCCAGAGTGAAGCCTGCATCCCGGGCTGGCAAACTCTTCCTCCTGTAAACAGAAACCAGAATAGTGAATTACATGCTGGGCTGGGGTCTTCTTTGTCATCTCCATGCCCAGCATGCTGCTTGCCTGGGAAAGAAGCTCCAACTCACTGGCAAGTCAGTGAGACAGATCCCACCTAGAGTGCTGCAAAATGTCAGGCCACTTCTGAAAGGCCAGCAAAGCCTGACTCCTCCCTTTCACCTTGGCCCCTTAGAGTTCAGTCTGGCCCAATACACCTAGGAGCTTGGATTTGGAAGGCAAGTGAACTCAAAGACCCCAACTCTGAGAGGTTGCGAGGCAAGACTCCTGTGTTTCCCAGGCCGGAGGCAGACTCTGTTCCATGGTGGTCTGCACAGAGATGCAGGCACACCTCTGTGGTAGCCCAGGGAAGGGCAGGCAAAAGAATCTGCTGTCTCAGCCAGAGTATGGGGTGCTGGGAGTCCTCCTGTCCCTAGGCTGGCTTTCCCCTGCAGCAAGTCACCAGAGACCATTCCTTCATCCCAAAGCCTTTCTGTTACTATGACTGCAGGTTGATCCCAGACCTGCCTCACAGGCAGGAGAGCCTCTTTCCCCACTGGCTCTCACCAGGAACCTCTACCCGGGCCTCAGAGGGAAGGCAGGGACGAGAAGCCAACTTGCCAAGCATGCAGGGAAGCCCGGCAGGGAATCAGATGGTGAGTGAGACTCTGCCTACTTTCCCAGAGTGGTCCTTCCCAGAGTGCCCTGCCCAGTGTGAGAGAACAGTCTCTCCTCACCTCTGTGTCTTCAGAGCAGAGAACTCCTCAGAGATGATATGCTTCAAAAAATTGAAGCAGAAGAAGAAAATCTGAAGAAACCAAAAAGCAGCACACATGAGAAGACAGCTTTCTCCAAGGAGAGGAATTTAGGTGGCTGAGCTCTCAGGAGAGGGCAGCCAGCCACCTGGTCAGCCCCTAATGGACAACAGCCCTGCCTCAAGGACCCTGATGGATATTCTCCTCTAGAAATGATATAAATGGGTAGGAGAGGGTTTGGCAGGCAGGGTAATGTGCCTGGGCTAGGGCAAGGAAGGAAGGGAATGGACAAGGGTAAGTCAGTGAGTTTTCAAACCATCTTTCAATTCAACATGCATGTTCTCAAGCCACTAAAAAGGATAAAGAGAATGGCAGCTTTTCCCCTCAGCCTCTCCTAAGAACCCTAAGGAGAGAGGCTACCCGGGAAGCAGGGAGAGAGATTATTTGGGGGTTAGGAGATTAATGGACACTGCAGGAACATAATGGAAGGGAAAGAGATCAAATTTTGTAGAAGGAACACCCAGAAACAGTAGTTCAGAAGAACCAGGGGTGAGGGGCAGCCAGGGTCTGGCTCAGAGTCTGAGGTGGGTAGAAGCAGGAGGCGGCTTCTGACCTCTAGCTGCATTCCCACCGCCTCTCTCTTCCCTTCCAGCCAGTGCCCTAGTCAAATGGGCCCCCACGAAGTGCACTACAAGGCAGTCTCTGCAGTTTTTAAACAAACTCCCCAGTGATTCTGAAAGGTGTGGTCCATCAAACCCTCACTTGGATAAACACCCACACGGTATCCCAGAGCCCCCTATGATTTCCTCAAACAGCCCCCCCAAAGG
Source organism: Ursus maritimus (assembly GCF_017311325.1). Taxonomy (NCBI): domain Eukaryota; kingdom Metazoa; phylum Chordata; class Mammalia; order Carnivora; family Ursidae; genus Ursus; species Ursus maritimus. The sequence continues at coordinate 8,476,917 of NW_024423786.1, forward strand.
GGAGGGAGGGTGCCCTAGGTTAGGTCAATATGAAAATGTTGGGTTTCGTAAAATTAAATAGGTGTCTTCACCACAGACTCTTTAGTCTTTAATATGCTAGTGTGCTGTGAACCTCAAGGGCTGGGGAGGACAGAGTGCCATTGAACAGGCCTCTGTTTTGTTTGTTTGAAAGCATCAGCGTCTAGAGTGTCTGGTGGGGGTAAGAGAAAAGCCCACATCCTGAAAACCAATGCTTCCAGCTGAGGAGACCCTCTTGTTTATGCTGAGAGATGGCCAGGGTCTGAATCCAGACCCCACTGGACTCGGCCTCATCCTCTGTCCAAGCCAGGCAGAATCCAGCTTGCTCTGAGGGTGGGGGAGATGGCACGGAGGGCAGAATGTTCTGGAGCACCAGTCTCAAAATGAGAGGCTGCAAAGGGGCTTTAAGTGCTCATTTCCATGCCAAAGCCACTGCCTCTGACAGAGTTCACAGAGGCCTCTGAGGACCAGGCTTATGAGCTCTGCAGCCCTGGCAGATGTGATAAGCGCTCAGAAGAGGTTTGGAAGGGGAGAGGAGCCGCTGACAGGAAGGAACAAAAGGAGGAGGCACAAGATAAGATGCTTGGAAAGAAGGCAGCCTCAGGAGGGTGAGAAAGATGCTTCAGGAAAAGGCGGGGGGTGGACAGGGGGCAGAAGAGAGAGCGCTAACGCTGTGTGACAGCTCCCATGCTGGGCACCTAGACTCACTCCCTTGTGCGGCAGCATGATCGACACCAGGGGACTCAAGGTGAATCACACTACTCCATGTCACCAGGTAATAGGTGGGACAAGCAGGGTTCAAACTCGGGTCTGATTCCAGGTCTGCGTGCAGGGAAAACAGGCTGAAACATAAGCAAACCAAAGAGGCAAAGACTGCGAAAAGCAGAAAAGGATGGGATGCAGAAAGGGCAGAGAGAGGAAGAGGGGAGAGTGCCCAGAGAGTTAGGAGACCCTGGAGCCCAGCTGGCTGTGCCTGGTCTGGGTCTGCTCCCTGGGCTGGTGGAGAGCAGCCGGGCAGGACCCTGCTTGCTCGGCCAGCCCTGGGGCTTGAAAGTTGCTGAATGGGTGTGAACAGGAAAGAGAGACAGGGAAGAGCCTCTGGGTTGTAGCTGTAGGGCTGAGGAGCCCAGGAAAAACCTTGTAATTTGGTTCCATAACAGCGCAGAAAACAAGGTCACCTGTGAGAAAGATGGCAGCAAAAGCAAGGAGAAGAGGACTGACAGACGGTTGTCATGGCAGCCATGGGGGCAAGTGTTACTCTCCACTGCACAAGAGAGGAATGGAGGCTCAGAATGGGGGCTACTGTGCTGGTGCTTTTGTGGCCATGCGGCCTGATCCCCACACGCACTGGGCAAGAAACTGCCCCCTATGTGTGGACACCAAACAGGACATCACGCTGTTGCTCTCAGAGCCCCAGCATTTGCTCATAGTACCCACCTCCTCTCCTTTGCTGAGCCGATCTACCAACATGTGCCTGAAACAAGAAGGCGAGGAGGTCAAAGCAAGAAGTGCCCCAAGATGGGAGGGCAAAGGGGGACTGGAGTTACAGGGACAGACCACAATTCAGGTGGGGCCTGAGTAGCACCTTCAGTCTTTCCCAAGGAGGTGGGATTGTCTTCACCTCTGACCCTGTCACAGGAGCCACATCACATACACGTGGAGACACCGCTCCCAAGGCACCATGCCCAGCCAACAACCTGACATGCCCTGAAGGCTTACCCAAAGAGGAACCAGTCATAGGCCACGGTTAGGTAGAGGATCTCAGCAGGCTTCAGCGATGTGTGGATAAGCCCATCCTGGAAGACACCAGAGAGACAAGCTAAGATTAGAAAGGTGACTCCCCATGACAAAGCCCCCTCCTTGTCCCAGGAGCTGAACTGCAACCGGGCTGCTCAACAGTCCCCAAAACACTAGTCAACTAACATTTGTTCTGAACACTTGGGGTTGCTCAGTCCAAATCTCTAATTTCTGGAGACAGTCCTAATGCTCCCAGAATAGATCCTGGTAGGTGGCCTCAGCAAGTTCTTTGACCCCATGGCCTAGCCCATCCATACTCACAGCCCACAAGGAAAGGCGTAGGAGAGAGATGAAGAGGGGGGTCCGATCCCAGCCTGAGATACAGTGTACCAGCAGCCCGCTGTCATCTATTCAGGAACCACACAACAGGAAACCCAGAAGAAAAGCAAACATAGATGCATGAGAAGAGGACACGCCACCACCCTGCTCTGGTGTCAGAGAGCCATGTCACCCCTTATCTCCCTCTTCGTGGTGGGCCTCCCCAAGATTCTTCTCCCACCTAGTCCCAGAAGGGAGTGAGTGGTAGGGACTTGTCTCTGTATACAGCATTTCTTCTTCTTTCTTTTGGCTACCTTTCTAGAAAAACAGTACTGCTTGGGTAGTACTGCCCAGGTCATTTAGGTGGGGCTGATATGCATATCCCCACCCAGCATTTCTCAGGGGTCCCTACCGGTATTTTGGAGGAAGACAATTCCTCACTGTGCAGGGCTGTCCCAGGAACTGCAGGACATTTGGGGTTCTTGGCTAACACACACCAAATGCTACTAGCCTTCCTCCAGTTCCTACAACACCCATTCTCCAGAAGCAGTACTGCCCCAGGTAGAGAACCACTGCTTAACTCCAGAGGTAGGCATGTGACTTTTTTGTACACCTGGCCACAGTGACTGGTTCAAGGATGGGCACTTGACCCAAACTGGGTCACTGAGCATGAGCTCTGGGACAGAGGCGCTCTCTCTCTTCTGGGGGAGGTCAGATGGCAGGAAACAAGTCAAGAATGGTTATGAAGCTAATGAGACAGCAGATATGAAAAACAAGGAGATTCTTTGTGACATTTCTTAGGCACCTGGCTCTGCTTTGGGGCTTTCTTGGTTATATAACCTAATACATTTCCACTTGTTTAAGCAAGAGCAGAAGTCTTGACTGGTATCGATGAGTTAGTCAGCCCACCCTAGAGACACTGAGCAGGATGGGCCCATCCAATCAAAACAGTCAAACCAGCTGGAGTACCATCCGGAGAACAGGCCCTCTAGGGACTTTTGTATGTGCCCAATAAGAAACCAGAACTGATTTTCTCTCATCTTTCTGAATTAGAAGAGGCCATTCCAGCCCCACACACAACACTGATGATCAAAGGTCAGCTGACCTACTGTAGAAACACCTTGCATAGTTCAGATGGTAATGAGCTCACGATTTTGTTTTCTAAGGTTTTGAGGATGTGGAATAAAGCTGCCAATGCACAAGGGAATCCCTAAATCTTTCCATAAAGCAAAAGGTGGGTGTGTGACCCCAACTAACATATTCATGGTATCATGACCTGGGAATACCCAGAAGGTCCAATGGCTTGAAGGCTCAGGCAGAGGCAGACTCACCATCGCTGTTAATTATGGAAAGCAGCAGTTTCAGGTAGTTTTGTGTTTGTTGCACCAGGTCCCAACTCTGTTGAAGAAGGATAAAAGGTGTCTAGGAACCGATATTTAACTCAGACTGAGAACTTAAGGTATTTAAAAAATAAAATCCAAGAGTCATTCTTGAGCAACAAGTACCCAAAGGTCTTGGTTACAGGCCAGATAATCTGAGATTTCACTCCCACTCCAAGAGCTCCTCCCACCTCTCCCTGCACCCTCACCCTGTGGGCCGCCCTTACCCTGCATTCTAACACGATGTGATGGTGAGGAGTCGGAAGCCCTGCAGGGGACTGGGCAACTCACAGCCCCACACCCAGCAGCAGCAGCCACACATTAGCCTCCTCTAAGCCCTGGGCTCCCAGCATGGCTGTCCAGGGAGTTGACAGAAGCAAGCAAAGAGCCTTGAGCCCATGACCACTGGTGCCAAATGGAAAGAGCCATTCTTTCATCTGCTATCACATCGCAGAAAATATCAACCTTCAACCTCCTCATCAACCACGTTTCATTCACTTTTTACTGCTATTCACTGCATACTCTTTTTTTTTTAAGGATTTATTTATTTATTTATTTGAGAGAGAGCACGTGCGAGTGCGCACGCGTGAGTGGGAGAGGGAGAGAGAATTCCAAGCATGGAGCCCCATGCAGGCCTTGATCTCATGACTGAGATCAAGACCTGAGCCAAAATCAAGAATCGTACACTCAGTCAACTGCACCACCCAGCCGCCCCCGCATACTCTTGTCTTCCGATGAACAGGAAGTGTAGTCTGATTGGCAGACAAACCCTTTTAAAACTGGAGGTCCGTGAGGTAGGGGGGAGATGAAAAATAAGAAAAACTGTAAAAAGTATGGAACTTCTGTTCTAGCCCAAGCAAAAGGTCTAGACCAGACTCTCTCACAAACAGTCTACTGGAATCTGGAATTCCATGGAAGGGCCTGACCCAGTTCTGAGGCCCCTTTCCCCCTAGCTGGGGACGGCCTCCCAACACAACTGCTTATCAGTGTTCCGGGGCTGTGTGGAGAGGCCGGCGGGTGACAGGGAGAGAGCACTTTCTGGGGGAGGGTGAACATGGCACCTGTAATGAGAATGGTTTTCCCAGGAATTTCAAACAGGCTCATTTACCTGACCCTCCCACAGCCCCTGGAGGGCTGTGACCTACTTTCAGAGCTCTAGAGATGGCCGCTGCGGCACTGCGCTAATGAAGTCATTACCCGTAGTAGCACAGGGGTCTCGTCACTCATCTGGCTCAACCTGTCATACACACCACTGCCAACAGATTTCCTCTGAGCTGTGATTCTTGCAGGTGAGGAAAAGCAGGAGGGGGCAAGGGAGGAGTCAGGAGCCGTGCGCAGCACAAGGCCAGGGAGGTAAGCCGGGGAAAAGCTGCAGCATCTAGGAGAAGGCAGGAAGTGACCAAGGGCCGTGGCCTGCAGGGCTCCAATAACCATGGTGGCTACTGGAAGGGGACACCAAGGACCAGGGAGAGGCAGCAGATTCACCGTACCCAGCGCTGGCGTAGGAACTGTAGGCTGTGGAGCTCTAAGTTGGGAGAGGCCCAAAGTCACATAGCTAATCTGAGCTGGGGCAGACCCCAGCCCTTCCAGACTGTGAGATTCACGTGTGTAGTCACATGCTATCCTGTAGGGACTTCCGACTGTAGAACGTGAGGAGGACCTGAGAAATGCACTAAAATGTAGGCTCAGCACTAACTCTCTCAGAAGCGCTCCATGACCAAGTCTCTGGGGATAGAGCTCAGCGCCGTGCCACTGCTTATGTATCTACGCTTGGAGTACTCTTCCCCGTGGCTGGCAAACTCCTACTCATCCTTCAAAGGCCCAGCCCTATTATCTTCTACTGAGTCTCAGAAGCCACTGGTCAATACCTCTACTACCCGGTGATGGTTATGTTATTGCTTCTTTTCTTAGACTGAGCCCAGTGAGGGCGGAGGCCGTTCTGGAATCTCTGCATCTACAAGGCCTAGTGCTTTGGGACTAGAAGGCACCCATAGAACATTACTTCTATGACTGTTCATGGTCAGGAGCCAGCTTGAGGAGAAGCAGCCACTGGAAGGGGTCTTATGGCACAGAAAGAACGAGCAGACTTCTAAGGAATTCAATCCAGTTACATAGAGGGCAGCAACACTCACACATGTACTGCCAGAAGTGTTCCCGCACTTGTGAAGGTCACAGAGGGCCAGCCTGACCCTGGGAAACAGCAGTGTCCATGACGGCCCAGCCCCCTAACAGGGCTGTAGGAGAGGGAAGGCAAAGTGAACTTCTGCAGGTGTGGTGACTAAAAGGAGACCTGTGGGATCCTGCAGAACCATGTAATTGGTGAGCTGAGCCTAGTATGATCCATGGAGACCAGTAGGGAAGCTTCCTGAAGGTAGTGACATCCATAGAAGAGGAGAGGGAAAGGAGACAAGTTTTTTCCTGCCAGGGAGAACAGCATGTGCAAACCTGGAGAGCATTCTTCCCTAAGGGGCTGAAAGGAGGTCAGTGTGGCTGGAGAAGAGGGAAGGACAGCTAGTCACAAACACAAGGCTGGACTGTGTGGAGCAGAGTGACCCACTAAGGGTCACTGGACTGTACTCTGAGGAAAACGGAAGAGTCAGTGGCGCATTCTAAGGAAGGGGTGACAATGATGACCTTGTTCCATATTTGAGTATTCCTATCTGCCAGGCCCTATTCAAATGCTTTATGTTCACTATTTCCAGCTCTCCCTCAATGTGGCACCCGTTCAGACACGAGATGCACCCAGGCGACAGCGGCCCAGACTAGGCTAGTGGTACAGGAGATGGAGGCAAGAAGATCTGGAGAGTTTCACCAGGGGCAGAGATTTAGAGAACTGATGGGACCTGGCAAAGGATGTGGGAGGAAAAAACCCAAGTTTTGACTTTGAGCATCCGGGTAAATGGCTGAGGGCCTGGGGTGCTGTGGGTTGTGGCCAACTCCACTTCAGGCAGTTTGAGCTGAGGGTGGTCGCATGAAGGGACACCGGTAAGAGGTGATGTAGATGTGGATCCCCAAAGAAGGTGTGGCCCAGAGTCCCGGGTCAGGTGACAGCAGTGCGCTAATGGAGCCGACAACAGATAAGGTCACCTGGGGAGATAAGGAGGAGTAGCAGGGAGTCCTGGACACTCATGCTAAAGGGGCTGACAAGGCAGAGCCCACACCTGGCTGCAGAAGACGATGGTAGGAGGCCCAGTGAGACCAAGTGGCTGAGCAATACTGGAGAGGGAAAATGCCCTGCCCTCCTACTTTTGTGCCTAGCATTTTATTAGTGTTCAGTCCCTTGAGATAAGAGGCTAGCAGCCTACTTCTGAATTATCATCATTAAAATTGATCTGGCATTTCAGTTAAGAGGCCACTTTCATACCATGATCATACTTGAACCTCGCCACAACTCTGAAATAGGTGTTGTCAACTCCACTTTTAGAGGAAAGTGAGGCCACTTGCTCAAAACCACAAAGCCTTTAGAGAAGGGCCGAGCAAGCTGGGGCCTAGATCCAGGGCCTTGATCTACTAGGCAGAACTCCTCGTCATATGCACAGGACTCCTTCCTCAAGAGTCATCCATCCTAGGCAGCATCAACACATTAAACCCCTATTTGCACCTTATTGGTTAAGCAGTTCGTCACACCCAGTTTGTGCACAAGAAGAAAGAATGGTGCCAGAGGGGCGCCTGGGTAGCTCGGTCGGGTTGAGCCTCCAACTCTTGGTTTCAGCTCAGGTCATGATCTCCGGGTCATGAGATCGAGCCCTGTGTCATGCTCCATGCTCAGTGGGGAGTCTGCTTGAGAGTCTCTCTCCTCTCCCTCTTCCTCCGCCCCTCTGTCCCCCACGCACACGTGCATATGCTTGCACACTTTCTACAATAAATAAATAAATCTTAAAAAAAAATAGAATGGTGCCAGAAAGAGGAATAAGGGTGGCTGGGAGTAGGGCCCACGTGACAACTCTGCATACAACAAATTAAGAAGGAAACCTGCAAGTTCCTTTGGCCACTCAATCTGTCTAGGTATTATGTAAGACTTGAGACCAGGGGATAGGATTCCCCCAACCCATTTCTTCTCCATGCTTCTGGGGCACAACAAAAAACTGGCCTGTTCTTCTTCCTTAAGTTCCCTCATGTGGAAACACCTGCATAGAGAACACCTGATACCACTCTCATTCGAAGAGTTATGCAGTATCGACTTTGTAATGGGGGCTGGGTGTAAAAGATGAGCACAGCTTCTGCCTTTACAGACCACTTACAGCCCAGGATACAAAGCCCAAGTGATAAGGGAGCACACAGCTGCCCACCTGGCCTCTCTGCCAGAGGGAGAACTCAAGGCTGGATGGGAATTGTCCAGACCCAGGGGCAAAAAAGGGGAGGGAAACAGGAAGTTTCCTAGGTATGCATTGGCTTGGCCTCTCCGGTTCTAGGCTCCATGCCAGTTTCTGTGCTGGGCATGCACAAGCTGTGGTTCCCCATCCTCCTGAAGCTCACTCAACCAGAGATGGAGAAGCAGATCTCTACATCAGTGACTGCAGCTCAGTGGAAAATTCCATGACAGATACGCCCAGGGTCAATGGGAATGCAGATACAGGCATCCAACCCTCTGAGGGGAGGGGAGAGAAGGTAGGTCGGGGAAGTCTTCCTGGAGAAGACACTGGAGCTGAATCCTAAAGGCAGTGTGGCAGCCAGACAAGATGAGGTGAGACGTGGCAGCCAGGCAGAAGGAACAGACATGGGGAAGGCAGTGGGGAGACCAAGGTTCTTTGTCCTGGCTGAAGTACGTGGAAAGGAAACTGCTGATGGCCTTTAGGTTTCTACAGTGGGCTAAACATGGTAGAGAGAGGGATCCATCCAGTTAAGACTGGGGCCCCTTCCATGGGGAGAGGGGAGAGGAGCACAATGGAAACAATTTTAAAGTTTCTATAATCAAACGAGGTCAGACAGCTCTGCACTTCCTCTGGCAGAACACGCATTTAAAAGGAAAAATGAAAAAATGTCACTAAAGCCCAGAGCTGGAAAAGCAGACTCCATGAGGTCCTCTGGAAACAGAACCTGCTGGTGGACGTAAATCTTTGAGTGAGTCATGATCAGAAAGCTTTGATTTTCTGGGCCAAGAGTAAATCAGGGGAGAGCTAAATGGATAAGCAGCTCCTTCTTTCCTAGGCTGTGAGAGGTCAGAGGGCACGAGCCAGACCTTCTGGTATCTGCATGAAGGACTTCTGGGGCAGGCCCCAGGGATCCCCTCCACCCCTCCCTTAGCCTGCCCTGCTTGAGTCAGGCCCCTCACCTGATACTGGCTCCAGTCAATGTTCAGAGAGCAAGTCAGGAAATCGGGGATGCTCAGTGGGGCATCGACGTAGTCCTGGGGGCAGAAAGACACTCGTGAGATGCAGGTGGCCACCAGGAGAGGCCATGGTGACAGGCAGGTCATGACCCTGAAGCTCTGGCTACCCCAGGCAGGCAGGACACCCCTCCACAGTGCTCGCCTTCTCTGGGCCAGATGCCTGTGCTGCCCTAGGAGTGACAGTTTGAAAATCAAAGGGACCAGACACTGCTTGCAAGTGGAGTATTTCAGGGGGCCATTCTAGTGTTTGCTGCTGAGACAGACATGATGAATCTGCAGTCAGCATCCAGCAGGCTCCCCTGGCCTGCTCCTGCCAACTGGGAAAGGAACAGAATGCTGGGCCCACTTTTTACGCAGATGGTAGAGCAGAGAGGAAGGATATTTCCTATCTCGCCCCTGGAAAAAACCTTTGAAGAAAGGTATAAATTAAAGAGGGACAGGAAAGCATATATGAGAATTTCAACATGTACATACAAAGAGAAGAGGGAAGGAAAATAATGATCCTCATCCATGGAAGAGAAGAGAAAAGAAAAGGTAGTTGTTTTCCCCAAAAAGATCGCAAGCTGTTCTCCATGCTCTCCCTTTGCAAAGAAATGTTAAGACCCACGCTGATGAATGTTACTGCTCATACCTGCTTCCAGTTAAAAATGAGCCCTTCAGCCATGTAATCCCGATCCTTATATTCCTTGAAAAATTCACAGCCTGGAAAAGAAGGGCAGAGTTAAGACATCACCCTTGCTCGCCCAGTTTCCTGAGATGCCCCTCCGTGCCAAAGGATCAAGATGGCCACCAGCTCGCATGCTTCTCCACACTGGCGGGCTGTGGATGAGACCACAGCTGACACGGGTGGGGACTAGCAAGGGCAGGCAAGAGCTGCTGCTCCTTTGGTTTCTAGTTACAAGGCTTCCTGATGAGGTACTGCCTGCCTGCACACCTCTTTGTATCTTCCTCCATTTGGGCTCAGTGGTTACTGGTCATTTGTCCCTGATTTCAGGTCCTCTGTCCTATGTGTCTCTGAAGTGCCAACAGCCAGCAAAGTGTGGTTTACCATCTGAGTGCCGGCGGCACTTTTCTCAGCCACTTACCTAGTTACCAAGGATCAGTCTCCCTCCTGTCTAACACCAACCTCACAGGCCTGCAGGGATACAGTGGGAAACACCACAGACAGTGCCTGAAACGTGCCAGTGCTCAAGAGACATGTGCATCTCCAACAAACCTGGCTGAGAGGTACTTTTCTGTCTCATTCTCTAGAAAAACTATAAGAAACTCTGCCAGAGTAGGCCCTCAGGAATACAGAGAGGAACGGTGGAGAAAAAGGGCTTCAGCAACATTCTCAGCTTCAAATCTCAGCCTTTCACTTAGCTCTGTGACTGCAAACAGGTGCTTTAACTTCTCTAAGCCTTGACTTTCTCATTTATAAAATGGTAAAGATGAAACAATACATATGAACACCTAGCAAGCACTGGTACAGACGGCTTTCGAATGATAGCCATTAGTATTATAGATGACAACAGTGTTTAGGAGACCGTGCTGCTGCTGCAGGAAGGGCCCACGGGGCCAGCCCTGCAGCTTACAGTCAACCGCCTGGCTCACAGAGAATGAGGCTTGCTCATCTGTCACAGCAGTGAGCATTCTGGGGCTGCTGTGGCTTCAAGAGGGGGAGAAGGCACTGCGACATAGCTTGCTGAAGTTTTTCTCACTTCCTCAATCAGAACCAATACAAACTTTGGAGGGCACAAGCCTTTGGCCATAGGTCCAAGTCTGGTGAGGTCCCCACCCAATGGCAATAAAACGGATGTCCAAATTCTGTGGAGGTGGCCACAGGCCAAAAAAATTCACATGGAACTTCCCCAGCTACTCTTGGGCCAAGTTCCTGTGTGAGGCCACCCCAGGGAAGATAGGAAAGCTTCCTTTGGAGAGGAAGGTCTGGAGACGCAGGCCGTGTCCTATATCCTGGGCTTCCATCCCACACACATCTGCACTCTAATCTCGCAGGCCTCACTGCTGATTGGGAAGTCAGGACACCATCCTCAGCTCTAACACTCCAGTCTATTCTAAGGTGCCTCACTGGCAGAAAGAAGAAATATAAATATCAGACAGAGGCCCTAGGCTTATGAGCCCAGGTTTAGAAAAGCCACCAATTATTTCTCAGAGCATCCTCAAAGGACTGGTTTCCCAAACTTGACCTGCTCAAATCAACACTGCAGGCTCTTGGCTGAGCTCCGGCCAGCCTGTGATACAGAGGCAATTTCTTGGGAGAAATGGACAGTATTAAAATAGATTCAGTACCCAGGGCAATGCCTGACATTCATTACCTGAACAGGCTCCTGAAACCACTGAGAGACAAGAGGGATGGGACCAAAAGTGGGGGTGAGAACAGCCACTTGCTCAAGGAGAAAACCAATCAGACTTGTACAGCTGAGTCTTCAGCTGTTTTGGTGTGCTGAAGGAAGTGCTCCCAGAACACTTCTCCCGGTCAAGGGCCAGTCCAAGTCCATTTGCCAGAGCTAGAACTGAGAGAATCAAGAGTTCCCATCTGGCCTCACAGTCATCAGAGGACTCAGCTGAGATGCCATGAACAGCTACAAAGCGCGGTTCATGACTGGGGTTTCAGTAACAGGAATTGTTTCTTTTCCTTGGGAAGAAGTAATCCAGGCTTGTAAAGAAATCCAAGAACATAAGCATAGCAGGTAAAAAGTGCTTCTCCCGTCCCCTTACCTGGATGTGTGATGGCATCTCCCCCACCTCTGGCTTTTTGATTTCTATTGATTTGGATTCTATTGATTGCCCTCCCACCAACACACACACAACCGTCAGATGTAGACACAGATGCCTTGGGAAGAACAGGGAAAAACATTCACAGGTTGTAGGTCTTACCATTTTGGCTATTTCCTCCTCCCCCTTTTGTGAAAGCATTTCCCCCTTATATTGCTGACACTGTGCTAACAATTCTGTGTCCGCTTATTAGCATCTTAAGCATCTTTCTGTACCAAAAAGTCTGAGCGTTTTCTATGACTAATCATCACTAATGAAAACGCTTCTCATGTTCTGCTAGTATAAACACGCACCATGACGGACATCCGCAGCCCCCCCTTAGCTGCGTGATGGCCTGCTGCGTAACAGGGTCAAAGGGCGGGAAGATGCTGGGAGGCTTGTAGCAAGTTGTCACCCTTGAAGTTTGCAAACTTCAAGCAAAGCTATTGTTTCTAAACCAAGTTCTACTTAAAACCCAAATACAAACAAAGAAAGCAATGCGTGGTCCCTCACACAGCACAGACTTTTCTGTTCAGCAGAGTGCTTCGGTCTGTGGACCCCCAAAACACCTGGGAGCTGGGAGCAGGGTCTGAAAATCAGCTTTAGAGCTACCTAACTGCTCCAGCACAGACAGTCTGGGTAGGACACTTGTGTCACAATGTGGCTCTGAGACGGTCAAGCCCACGGCATCATCATCATCACGGTTTACGTCTGCCCCCAGCAGCTTTCAGGGAAGAGGAACTTCCCTGAGCCTTTCCTCCCTGTGTACCCATCATTTAGCCTGCTGTTTATTGAGCGCCTGTTAGGGATAGAGCTGGCACTTTACCTTGAAATAAGCACCATTATCTTCATCTTATGGAGGATGAAGACAGTGTGAGATGGGGTTGAGGTGCTTGTTCAAAGACACACAGAACTATCAGGCTGGGACTCACGCCCTACTCTACATGGCACTAACCGCTAAGCTGGCAGAGAAGAGTGGAGAGACTCCAGGGGAGGCCGCTACGGTAAGAGTGCCAGGCTCTCAAGGGTCGTGGTTTGAATACCACCAGCTCACACTGGGGAGGATACCCTCTCCTGCCAGGCACTAGATAAACTTGTAGTTCTGATGAGAAGACCTGGCTGTACAGCAAGCTGCTGTCACTGGCCTGCTCTTGCTATTGCCTACGTGGCTCCAATACGAGGAGACAAGGTCCAGCACGGGACCGAAGGCGGATGCTGATGCTGAAAAACCGAAGAGAGGTTTCGAGGAGAAAGAGGACACTTCCTGCTGTCTGTTGACAAAGCCTTGTGCCGACATGAGGGCTCTTTGGCCTCCCTTGCTGAACAAGCAGGTGCTGTCAGAAAGCTTCAATGTTACCAACTGGACTACTACAGCTTTATTATCCAGTACATTCGATACTGCCCTGGCCATTAGGTCTCATACATATCTGGGCACTAGAGACAAATGCAGCTAGCTCTGTGTATACCGAAGTGCTTTACAACATGGTGAGGCCACCAACGGTATGCAACTACAGACACAGCAATTATGTTCTTCATCACCAGGAGGGCCTCGCCTAGAGCAATCTCCATAAATAATTTGATCACCCAAGACAGAGTCAAAGGTTCACATCCACAAGGGCCAGCGCAGCACAATTAGCTGCTGACACGGAGTAGCAGCAATGGTATTTTATGCTGAAATAGTATTTCACCTGCACAGAGCACTTTCACAAACATGATCTCATCTCAGCTTCACAACAAAACCTTGAGTTAAGCCTTTCCCAGTTCCAAACGACCCCTGAGAAAAGCTGAGCTTGGAGAGGTAAAGTAACTCGCTCAGGGTTGCAGCAGTACCTGAGCCAGGAGTCAATCCCTGGACCCCAAATGGAAAGTGCCTCCCAGGACAGTGTCCTGCCCTAAGCGTGAGAGCTTAAGACTGAGAGCCACGGTGTCCTATGCTGATCCACATAACATTCTCCGGGGGTGAGGGAGGGGGTGGCTTCGGTGGCTCAGTCCGTTAAGCGTCTGACTCCTGGCTTCAGCTCGGGTCAGGATCTCAGGGTCATGAAATTGAGCCCCGTGTTCGGCTCAGTGCTCAGCATGGAGTCTGCTTAGTTTTCGTCTCTCCCTCTCTCTCTACCCCTCCTCTCTCTCTCTCAAATAAAGAAATAAATCTTTAAACCAAGACAACACAAAACATAAGATCCTCCGGGAAAGCTCTAGGGCACCTATGTACCTAAGTACAGAAGCCTGCAGATGGCCTCTGAGAGCCCCCAGTCCTAGGAAATCTGTCACCTGACTAGAGCCTGGAAAGAGCTCCCTACCTGGATACGGGATGGAGAGGAGAGTGAAGTCGGCATAGCGCTGGGCTTTGTCCACCTTCTCGGAGGAGGTTACACTACAAGACAGGACACAATGTGTTATGGCATCACAACACGTACGCACCATTCCCCAATGAGTATTACAACAACGCAAAATGAACCTCTCACTAAAGAAACTACTCTTCAGAATTAGGAATGATTCCCTTCAGCAGGGCTGACTTTGAACAATTAAGAAATGTACCTTCTCTGCCCCCTACTCTAACTTATCCGGTGAGAGGTTACTCTCCAATTCTGCAGCGCCCACAAGCGTGACAAACTTCCCACGGAGTCCCACAAACGAGGCAGCACAACCACCCGACCCAGACGGTGGAATGAGACGAGAGCAAGTCACTGAAACACCATCCAGAGAGGGCTTCTGGGGGACTCTAGCCTCTACTGCCTTCTCCAGTATTCACTGAGGACACTCCTAAACACGGTGGACAAATGGCATCTCAAAGGGAAAGACTTAGGACATTCTGAAAGATGAAGGGAAGAAGGGAGAAAGGAATATTCAGGTATCTAGACATAGCTGAGCTGTAAGGCCTCAGGATACCTTATTTTCTAAGACAACCTCAGCATAGGTAAAAGTCAGTATTATGAAAAAAAATTTTTTTAGGGGGAGTAACTTCTATAATCTCATCACCTCAACCCCGCTTCCATTATTTTCAAATTTTGCCTTATCAAATATCAAGATTTGGTCCACGTGTGAAGTAAAAATTGGGTATATACACTGATTTTTTGTTGTTGTTCCATTTAGAAAGAGACTCTAATCTACCAGAGATGGTGCAGAACTTGGAGCCATGGGACAAACCTTCAAGAACATCTAAGAGAAGGAGGCAGCAGAGCACAGGTTAGAGACTCATGGCCCCTCAGTTACTATTTGCACGACCTTGAGCAAGTTACTTCACCTCTCTGTGCTTTAGTTTCTCACTTGCAAGAGGGGCATAGTAGAATCTGCCTTTGCAAGAATGTTTGAAGATACAGCCAGAAGATGTACAGAAAGCCCTCAGCACGAGGCCTGGCATGTGGTGAGCCCTCGGTAACTGCTACAGACCGTCACCAACCTGAAAAGCGGTGAACATACCACCTCTGCCTATTTCGCAGCAGGTGGTCTGTACTTACTTCATGCCAAACTTCACCTTCTTGTTCTCTACCATCAGGTCACAGATGTATTTGACCGACAGGTACCGAAGCAGCTTGATGTCATAGCCTCTGACCTTATCAAAAAGATGTGTGTCGGAACTTCTGAAACAAAGAGCCGGAGGGAGAAGTTGTACTGCACATTCATTCAGAGAAGTCTGCGGGGTAGGGAGCGCGTTCAAGGAAGTATAGATGTCACTGGCAAGAACTTCTGTTTGCCTTCTCCGCAAGACGGAAGAGGGCTGAGACAGAACAACTGGCTTCAGGGAAGGTGACTTTCTAGATTACCCTGCTCTCTGGGACATATTTCAAAGGGAGCAATTTGCAGCCAGGAACTGGGAAAGGGCATTTTGGCACTGCTTGACATTAAGCCAGAAGACTCAAGATAATCTCTGAGTTCTAAAAAGCAGCAAACTGGTGACTGATAGAGTCTTTGAGCTTCCATTAGAGTTTATCTCCCTCCACCCCCCCTTCTTCCCCATTTATGACCATTGTTAGCCATATGATTTGCTCATAATGTAAAGAGTGAAATGCTTGTTGGGAGATGGGCTTTTTAGAGCTGTTGTTATCAACTGATTGTGAAATACTAGCAAGTGAATTCCCTCTACTTAGCAGGTCTAAGAAGCAAGGAGATAAAATTTTTCCTAATCCCCCAGGCTGTCTTTTGATCAGTCATACAGATAAAGGCAAAAGTAGAATGAGTACATAGTTACCATTAATTTTTTTTTAATGATTTTTTATTATATTATGTTAGTCACCATACAGTACATCCCCGGTTACCATTAATTTTTTAATGCCCACTGCTTTGCTGTCCACAGCAGCCTCCTCGCCAAGAACAGTGTATGCTATGGAAGACGGCCTGGCTGAGGCAGAGGTCGTCTGATCTCAAGGGAAGAGCCAAACATTCTTGACCACAAGCCAGGGTGGCTGCTCTTGGAACTAACAGGCAGAACTGGGCATAGTGAGATGCCTTTTCATGCACCAAACCGTGACTTTGGGCAACTGATCTTACTAGGGTACTTGTGTGCATTCCAGAGATGCCTGACACTAAAGACTTTCCATGGGTACAGACCATGCAAAAGAGCTTTTCCAAAATAACCTACGGTGTCATTTTCTAAAAACATTTGGAAAGGAGGTAGAAGAGTGTGAACCAGCCCATTTCCCCCCTTTAAGGGGACCTAAAATACTTTGTATCAAGCTCTATTGACAACATGATGAACCGTGTAATGTCTAGTCTCTAGGTCTCCCACATGAGGACTGTAGCCCTTGCCCTGGGCCTTGGTACCAGGTATGCTGTGTGACACCTGGCAGGCTGGCTGTCAGCACCCTGGTCACACCCTGGAAACCATGGGGCTTGAACACACACACACAGATGTCTGAGCCCTGTCTCAGACCTGAGGACCCTGGGGCTGAGATATTGCCTAGGAGGGAGACAGACTGCTCAGACAGCTGATAAAATCAGCTCTGGTCAGAAGCTATGGGATGGACCTCAACAACCCTATTTCAGGGGCTTGGACTTAGCAGTGGAAGGAAAGGAGCCAAAGCACTCACCTGGACCAGTGATGAACATACACCATCGGTCTGAAAATGCCCACCACTGGTCAGATACCCATCCCCAATACAAGCCCAGATCCGTAACAATCTGGCACTGACCGAAGAGCGCAGTCCTCCTCGGTGATGTCCTCTGAATCTGCCCAGGCATCATCTGCACCCCCTGCCAGAGAAACCTGTCAGCACCAAGGCTGTTGCGCAGGGCTCCACCCAGGGGCTTCCTGACCAGGCTCCTCCCACCCCATTCTGACACCACCCCCAAGGACAGCCCTCAGATGTCCCCTACGCCTGGCAGTCTTCTTTATCCCAGCATCTCGTTGAGTAATGAAGGGAAGGCCCCTGGTCTCCCCCCAGATCGCTCCTACTCTCTACCTATGCCACTGTGGTGTGGGTGGCTATTCTCCACATCTGGGCTCTTGTTCTTAGAGGAGGTAGTTCGATACTTACCTGAGAAAATATAGTTGTAGCCAGTGCGTCCATACAGCTCCCCCCATCCAGCCAGGGTAGCCGACCTGCAAATGTGCTGGGAGAAAAACAGCATTTTCAGATGCTTTTCTGGGGGTTTTTTGTTCTTGTTTTTTCCCAGCTTTATTGGGATATAATTGACATACAATATTGTATAAGTTTAAGGTTTACAACATGCTGATTTGATACACTTACAGACTGTAAAACCACCATCGCATAAGCTAACAGCTCTATCATGTCACACAATTACCGTTTCTTTTATGTGGTGACAACATTTAGGATCATCTCTTTGCAACTTTCAAGCATATAATACAATATTAATAACTATAATCACTCTGCTGTACATTAGAGCCTCAGGTTTGTACCCTCTGGCCAACGGTCAAGTTGGTTTTCTCAAGTGTGCACAGTTGAAGGAACACCTAAGACTCTGCAGATTCTTCCAGGCCCAGCTTCTGGGTCCAGGAACGCTCCCCCAAGTTTTCCCAGCATCCAGGCCACAGCAGTCACTCTGAAGTGTGCCTAGAATTTTTAATCTACATCCTGTCAAGGGAGCATCTCTCCCAAACAAGAGGCGCCAGAGTGCTACTAAGAGTGACGGACAGATTTACGGGCTGACACACGCGTATGTGTGTAGGATTCGATGTTACTGTCCACGTACATGTGCTGGGTGTGGCACAGTGAGCCCATGAGGTAGATGTGGCAGGTGGCAGGTGGCATGCATCGTTGCTGCTTCACAGAAGGCGCAGGAAGGTGAAGTGATGTGTAAGGCCAGACCGGGAGGTGTAAGCTGGGGTTTCGTGTAGACCCACCTACCTCCAAAGCCTGTGTGCTTATCATCATCTGGAACTGTTTAGCACAGGGGTGAGCAACCTCTGAAGCTGGTGGGTCAATTAAGGGAGAAACGTTTGGGTTTTTGTTGTTGAAATTACATCTCTCTCCTCTTGATCAAGGAAATGTAGTAGCTGTAACTGCTTTTTTTTTTTTTTATTCTTTTCCTCATTACTTAAAGATCACCTTGAAAGCTAGAATCCTAGAAACAAGGCAACTGGACTGAACTTCAAAATCTAATTTTAAGGCTGTATCTTTTATTAAACTGTGATGAGATCCAGTAGGGTTGGGGGCATGGGAGGAGATAGGTGGTAATGAGTAAGCCAACTGATCCAGAGTTTAACTAAAGGATAGAGGTGGCAGTGAGGTGGCTGGGAGTTTATATTAGAGAGAAGGGCAGCTACATGACAGAGAGGGGTGAAGTTCATTTCTGAATGGGTCATACAGACTGACAATGTAAAGCAGGTCCCTGAAAGACTGCAAAATACTGCCTGAGGGCTTCTTTTTCTTCTCTACCTGTTAGATAATGGGAGAGACAAGGTTTTGTAGCTACAGGAAAGGGGTGTGGGTGGGCATCACCAGCTCACCTTCCAGCTCTCTTGAGGTAGTGACAGCCTGGGGGTGGGGGCAGGTAATAGAAAAGCAACCTAGATACAACCGAAGGCAGGGTGTGGTGTTTTTTCAGGGCTGGGGACAAGAAGAGATTCATGGGAAGGCTGTCCCGGCAGTTTGTGATGAAGGACATGGGCTGGGATTCCTGCTGGCCTGAGCACGATGCACCCTGGTGGGGGCTGCTTAATTTTTTTCTGGGTCCAAAAGCATTTTGAAAATCTAATGAAAATGATCAACTATCTCCAGAAAAAAACATATACACCACAGTTAACTTATATTTTAGAGGTTCCTGGACTCTCCCAAGTTCTACCATGGACCCACCTCTAGCCGCTGCTAAGAGCTGCTCTAAGGTGGGAGCAGGGAAGTGGAAAACTGTAGCAGGAAGTGTCAATCCCCAGGGTTAGTACCAGAGAAACTCTCATGTTAAGTGGGGAGGTCTGATTCCTGACAGCAAGACCATAGGGGGCATTCGGCTTGTTTTGAGGTCCCCCATCCCAGAAATAAATAGTCAATTTTACTGGGCCCAGATAAGGGGTCTGTGGGTCTTAGACGACTTCTGTGTATTTATCAATTTTCTTCTCCAGGTTCTTTCAGCCTGTTTCTGTAGCCTCATGAGCAGCTTTTTCTTCGAGTAAATGGATCTCGGCCTTCTCCTTCCTCTTGTCCTCCAGGGTGGCTGCTACCGTCCCGTACTTCCAGCCAACCTCATGAGCCAGGAACCCCAGGTAAGCGTGTAAGCTTCACGCACAACCTTGAGAACAGCAAGAACTACCACCTGCTTTTTCTTGTCATAGGGTGGCAGGATCCCTTGAGGCGGTCCAGGGCAGCCTGGCCCTGCTGGGTCTTGAGGGGGCAGCAGGCCTCGCACCGTCTGCCAAAAGATGCGTCTGGGCACTCAGAAGTGGTAGGGGCCACAGGATGGCTTGCTGTGCATCCATTTGCAGAAAAAGGCCAGCTACTTCAACTTGTTTCTGTAGAAATTTCCAGAAATGTTGATGCCCTCACAGCACATGACTTCAAGCGGAGCTGCACCCAGTTGACCATGATGGATGCCCGGCAGCCCAGGAGACAGCCTCTGCCATTGAGCACCAGGACTGCCCTCCATCATCTTCAGCAGCCGCCTGGGAAAGCTTGTTTGAGTTCGACTGGAGTGTGTTATCGTGCCCACCCTTCCCCATCACCTAAGTTGCTAACACCAAATGTCACCCTTCTTTGCATTTTTTGGTTGTTGTTGTTGTTATCTTTTCAGAGCAGAGACATACACTGTCTTTGGCTCTTGAGTTTTGAAATTGTTTCTTGAACTCTCTCCTAGGTTCAGATACCTCCTGTCCCAGTTCTCTCATATCCCTTAGATCCGTCCTTGCCTCTTTGGATAAGTCAGGCAGCGAGACGTGGGCCCAGAGGGCTCATCAGAGTGAAAAGAGCGGGCAAGTTGGCTAACTCCCCACGCGAGGCACTAACCTCCTCTGAAGGAAGGTCCTCAGGGGGTACCTGGTGCAGGCTGTACTGTACAGCAGACTCTGTCTCCCGACCCCTGCTCCTCAGCCTCATAACCCCACCACTTAGCACCTTAGCACCATAAACTCCATCACTTCCGCACTCTAGGCTTAGCTTCTGACTGAAGAAGCGGGATGCGCTGTGGATGCTATTTACCTCATTGTAAGCAGCCTCTAATTCTGCATGAGGACTAGCGCTCTGCAGGATTTGCTTATCTGGTAACCACCTTTGACACACAGATGAAGTGGCAGACCATTACTCCCCATCTCTTAAGGGAGCAAACAAAGAGAAAGATGACTTGTCCCAATTGTAATTGTCTAAAAGTCGGATACAAGTGTTGGGGGAGAAAAATGGCAAGGAGAACATCTTACCCTTACATGCTTTAACTGAGGTTTTTTTGGTTTTTTTTTAAAGATTTTATTTATTCATTTGACAGAGAGAGACAGCCAGTGAGAGAGAGACAAGCAGGGGGAGTGGGAGAGGAAGAAGCAGGCTCCCAGCGGAGGAGCCTGATGTGGGGCTCGATCCCAGAACGCTGGGATCACGCCCTGAGCCGAAGGCAGACGCTTAATGACTGAGCCACCCAGGCGCCCCTGAACTGAGTTTTTAAAAAAAATTTTGATATTTTATTTAACTCAATGATATCCCGAATATTATGCCAACATATACTCACTTTAAAAATCATTAATATTTTACATTTTCTGTACTAAATCTTTAAAATTCGATCTGTATTTTATACTTTCAGCACATCTCAACTAGAATCCTTTCCTTTTAGTTTTTAGTTTTTTTTTTTTACTAATTAGAAAAAAATTTTTTTTAATTAAGTAATATCTATGCCCAACCTGGGGCTCGAACTCATGACCCTGAAGTCAAGAATCGCATGGTGTACTGACTGAGCCATCCAGGTGCCTCTTTACTTTTAGCATTTATTTATTTATTTATTTATTTTTTTTAAAGATTTTATTTATTTATTCGACAGAGGTAGAGACAGCCAGCGAGAGAGGGAACACAAGCAGGGGGAGTGGGAGAGGAAGAAGCAGGCTCATAGCGGAGGAGCCTGATGTGGGGCTCGATCCCAGAACGCCGGGATCACGCCCCGAGCCGAAGGCAGACACTTAACCGCTGTGCCACCCAGGCGCCCCTACTTTTAGCATTTAAAGGGAAAAGTAGTCCTGACCCCAAATACAGTTGTATTTAACAAAAAAATTCCACGTTGTTTCGGCTATAAATTAACTGCAATAACATCAAACATTTAGTTCCTCAGTTGCACTAGCCACACTGCCCTGAGTTTTGAAGGAAGCACTTCCTAACACACCTGCCTTCCCCAACCTAGCAGAGGTACTGCCTCTGAAGTATTGGTAATAAACACCGCCGTCACTGCACTAGTTACCAAGTGCCCGCTGGTGCCACACAGCTGAGGATGAGATCCCCATTTCACAACACATGTTCTCCTACCTCTCCTAATCTCCCTCTCTGTCGCCTGTTCACTTGTCTGCCACTCACTGAGCTCCACGAGGACAAGGACCACCTTATTCATCTCTGTCACCCCAGACACTAGTACAGGGCCCCTACTGCTTTATCCAAAAGCAGGAGCTGAGCTTCCACTTCTAAGCCGAGTGGATACTTTGCTAGGTACTGGGAGAACAACAGTCAGACAAGGCCCCTGTCTCAAAGGGACTACGGCAGAGAGGAAATGACAGACATTCAAAGACACAATTAGAATGAAGCACATGTAGGGAGGTAAAAAGTGAGTGAACACCGACTGTGTCAGGGGAAGCCAAAGGGTATGAAATGGTATCATGCTGCCTGGACAAGACGTGTAAAAGGAGAAGAAAGCAGGTTAATGGCAAAGCCCTCATCAACATTTACCAATGTAAAGGACTCCTCAGAATAATCCTTCTAACTCACTGGTCTTTCTCTGACATCAGGTGGCTTCGGGCTCTTTTGTCACAGGCCTGCCTAGTCTGTAAGTGCAAACAATCTGCCATTTAGCAACCCTACTTATTCAGCTGTTCAGTGAGGCACTTCTCAAACACGTTCAGGAAAGTTTCTTACTTAGGATGTACAGTCAAAGGAGTGAGACACAGCAGACCTGACAAAGCTACACAGGTCTCTCTGCTACAAGACATCTCAGAGCCTTTGTTACATCAACGTACACTTACCAATGGACTTTATGAACGTGGAGCCTGGTGATCAGGCCAACTCAGGTACGCAGAATTTCTCATTCACGGACAGGGAATGCTTTTCACAAGCATATCCTTAAACTACTGTTCTATGGAACACACTTCGGCAAACACTGGTTTGAGTATTACCTATGGAATTTCTAGTGACAAGCACTATGCTCCATAGAGCAGTGGTCTTTAAACTGGAGTTCCAGTAACTTGCAGGACCACAACAACTTCCCAGAGGGGGAGGGGGAACAAAAAGCTATAAGATCATCAACCTCGGGAACTTCCATACAAGCTTTTCCCTAAAATCAACCTCTCCAAGGAAGCCTTCATTCAAGTCCCCTTTCTTAACTCCCCTTTCACATCTGCCCTTCTCCCATTTTATGAAAAGAAAGGTACAAAGGGGCCCAAACAGGCCTCACATGCCTCCTCCTCTCCTCACTGCCCCGGCGGGCGCTGGACCACCCACACTGGGTAACCGCAACTGGGCTCTGCAAGCCACTGGGACTGCAGCGCACGTGCTCCTGTATCTGCCAGCTGAAGAGAGAGACTGCATCTGTTCCCCTCCCCCCCTCCAGGCTCCTCCCAGACTAATCCTCCTGAAAAAATTACTTTCCTCCTGTGTTTCCCTGCTCGAAAATCACACTGCTCTCCTGGCAAATGCAAGCACCTTGGTCAGCATTCGGCCTCCTGCAATCAATCCCTTCCATCCTCTGGCCTGGCATGCACCTTCTGCTCCAGTCAGGGAGAGGTCCTGGCCCCTCCAGTTCCTGTCTCCATGCCTTTTCCCATGTTGCACCACCTGCTAGGAACACCCTCCCACCTGTCTGCCAGCTAGCATTCTGTTTTCCCGCCAGTGCTCTCAAGCCACGGCCTGCTCACTTAATTAGGCCACTGGTGAGTCACTCCACACTGCTGTCTGAGCTCCTCTTACACCACACCAGAGGACCCTAAATTTCAGTGTGGTAGCCTGAGGGAACTCCAGGTTCAGTTCAAATCCCAGCTCTTTTGGTAAACTTGGCAAAGTTACTTGATCACTTTGTTTCATCTGCAAAATGGGAACACCAATTACATCAAAGGATTATAAAAAGATAGGTAAATGAGACCACACTGGGGAGCCAAGTTAGTGAACGTCACTAAAGTATAAGCTCCATGAGGGTAAGGATTTTTGTCTACACACTGATATCTTAAGGCCTGAAACATAATACACATTCAGTAAACACTTAGTAAATTATAGGACTGAAAGAATGAACAAACAACAACGTATTAACTTACTTGATCTAATCTAGTCCATAAACCTTTGATGTGTGCATGATTATTATTCCCATTTTATAGAAGAGGACACCGAGGCCTTGTATAGGCAGGAAGTCACAGGGCCAAGATCTGAACCTAAGCAGTCTGGCTCCAGAACACAAGGTGGGGTGGGATGCCTGTCTGGCACAGTCGGTTAAGCAGCCGCCTTCCTCTCAGGCCATGATCCCAGGGAGCCTGCCTCTCCCTCTGCCTGCTGCTCCCCTTGCTTGTGCTCACTCACTCTTAAATAATCTTTTTTTTTTTTTTAAAGATTTTATTTATTTATTCGACAGAGAGAGACAGCCAGCGAGAGAGGGAACACAAGCGGGGGAGTGGGAGAGGAAGAAGCAGGCTCATAGCGGAGGAGCCTGACGTGGGGCTCGATCCCACAACGCCGGGATCACGCCCTGAGCCGAAGGCAGACGCTTAACCGCTGTGCCACTCAGGCGCCCCACTCTTAAATAATCTTTAAAAAGAGAGAGAGAGAGAGAGAGAGAACACAGGGTAGGATACTCTGGTGTGACTATCCCTTCCTTACATAGACTCCCCTGGAAGGTGGTATAAAAAATTGGTCTGGGCTAACATAATATAATAAAAAAAATTAAAATAAAAAAAAAATTTTTTTTAAAAATTGGTCTGTTTCTCTGGCCTGCTTTACATAGCACCAGGCACCCAGTTATCACCCAACACTTGGCTGGCAAATGCCAAGAACGAGATGAACATACACTTTGCATTAAGCCAGCTACCTCAGAAGAGGGTCTCAAGGAGTGTGAGGCTATGGTGTATTCTTACCTTGCCCTTGAACAGGATCACTGGACAGACAAACCGTCCTCTGCACCTGGCCGTCTTGCTACGGTTGACGAGGTCTTGCAACTTGCTCACTTGCACAGTGCTCTGAAACCTAAGGCACAGGCAAGAGGCAGGTCAGGCTGGCTTCTAACTGGGCATTTTGTTTATGTGTATGTGTGTTCACAAAGACCCCATGTGAGGTCTGCAAATGTGTGTGTGAATACATACTTGATATTCGGTAAATGCTTTAATCCCTAAACTCTAGAGCATGGATATGTTAAGCTTTTCAGGAAAAGAAAAAAAATGCTACATTATACATAATAAAATTTAAATCATCCTGATTTTAGAACCCTTAAAATGAAAAAACAAGTGAGCTACTTTGAAGACCTGGTACATAAAATACAGAAATACACATAGCAAACTGGATGCTGATTATGTCTGGGGTGTACATTTTTTTTATTCCCAGAGTAAGACAATAGGTGCTCTGGGGACCCTATGGAAATCATAGGGCCATTTTTGTGATCTTTCAGGGGGCAGGCTAAGAAGAAGGTTCATATTTCACATGGTGATAAGCTTCTGATATTTCATCAACATTCCAACTATCTTTAACAGTCCAAGCAGCAAACAGGGCGGAAAATGCTGGAGCAAAGGAGGTAAAAAAAAAAAAGCAGCTGTTTGTGGCAAGGAGAAATACAGTAAGTAATCCACTGGGTTTGGTAAGGGAGCTTCCAGATCATGAAAGAGTCAGGTTTAGAGATGAGCTCCAGCAAGGCAAAGCCATAATGAAATCAGTAGACCCTAAAAACAGGGTCTCTTCTTATAGACTCACCTACCAATCCTGAGCAAAATGCTCCACATCAGCCAGACAGAGCTTTTGGTTGCACGAGAAAGGAGAGGCAGGAAAGTTAAAAGAGTGGGAAACTATGTAGATTAAATGAGCAGAAGGGAGGGAAAACACTCTATGCTCCCTCCATATAAGGTAGAGGTTCCAGGTCAAGTCCTAGAAGGCATTTAATTCCTTCTACGTCCTAATCCTCCTAGGCATCAATGTGATCTTGCACAGCAAATGCATACAAATAATTGTTTCCAAATGAGTAAATTCAGCAACTCCTACACACCTGTGGTAACTTTTTAAGTCTATCTGGATGCTGTTGGCATTAATAAAAGTCTTTTAAAAATACGGCTGATTTCTCAGTAGTCTTCACAGATATATTTGCAAGCCACAATTATTAAAAATATAACTACTATCGGGGCGCCTGGGTGGCACAGCGGTTAAGCGCCTGCCTTCGGCTCAGGGCGTGATCCTGGCGTTATGGGATCGAGCCCCACATCAGGCTCCTCCGCTATAAGCCTGCTTCTTCCTCTCCCACTCCCCCTGCTTGTGTTCCCTCTCTCGCTGGCTATCTCTGTCAAATAAATAAATAAAATCTTTAAAAAAATAAATAAAAATAAAAATAAAAATATAACTACTATCAAGTGGGGTCTGAAACTGAAGTTAGAAAGAGGTTTTCAAATAAAAATCTGGACCCATAGTTTGATGATCTTGGAAAGAGAACAAGGGGGTAAAAGAACAGAACTTAACACTTCCCATGGTGTATTTTTCTGTGAGATCTGATTTAAGATGCTACTTTCGTAGTCAATTTTTTTTTCTTTTTTGAAGACAGGAAGAATGGCAAACTTGAAGAGGCTGGGGTGCCTCTTTAAGGTGCCTGTAGGGTGGCACTGCCACCCAGCGATGCCCTAGAAAGTCCGTGGCTCACTGAAAACCAAGTTCTGCCACTTCCCCTCACTCAGTTTCTCTATGAAATAAAAAGGCACCTCAG
The DNA here is from genome assembly GCF_017311325.1 of Ursus maritimus. NCBI lineage: Eukaryota > Metazoa > Chordata > Mammalia > Carnivora > Ursidae > Ursus > Ursus maritimus. The sequence continues at coordinate 8,502,954 of NW_024423786.1, forward strand.
TACAAAATAATCTCCTAATCCAACCCAGATGCCAGGAGAATATGAAACAGAGAGCACATACAATGCCGTCCATGGTAGTCTTCCTCTCGCTTTTGGTGGCCCCAGGCCATTTTCACAGACCTGGTCAGCACCATCTATTGCAACAGGATCTCACTTAATCACACCAGCAGCTCCCTTGAGTTCTTAATGCCTTGAAACTGTGTTTGATTCTCCCAGGCTGAGAGCTTCCATTCGGCAAACTCCATAAAACCAAGATGGAAAACATGCCAGTATTTCCCTCTTGGGGGCTCTGGGCAATCTCTTAATGTAGAAGCAGGCATACTTTTTCTGGTTAGGCTAGCTGGTGGTTTATTTTGCTAGTTCCCCTACTCAAAGAACCAATACAGCTTCCATTCTCAGTAGTTCCTGTTTTTATTTTTATTATCTCTTGGCCTTAGGATCTTTTTCTTACAGTGCTAAGCACTAAGCTATGTCTGGCACATGATACTCAGATTTGAATGAATAAACATAGACTTGTGTATTTGTCTTGTGGGACTGAGCTATTAACCTGTGGAATCTGATGCTATCTCTGGGTAAATAGTGCCAGAATTGAGCCGAATCACAGGACACCCAGCTGGTGTCCGAGAACTGGTGGTATGGGGGACCCCTCAACCCCTGGAATTAGGTGCAGAAATTAACCACTATCCCCCAGCGCCTCATCTGTACTTCCCTAATTCTGGTTCTTGTTACACAGTCATTGCTTATTTACTGGGCTGTGTTACCCAAAAGACCTAATGGTAGGGACTTCGTCTATCTGGTAGGGCTTCCAACTGGATCCCTGGGGACTGACGCATGGCAACAGCTCAATGGACGCCTGTTGACAAACACATGCCTTGGCTGCTCAGAGATCCCTATCCAGACTTCTACTCCCAGATGATGGCCTAGACTGTGGAGGTGAATTAACCAAACTAAACCACTTCCTGAATCCAGTTCTACCCTGTGTAATGCGGTCTAATTAGTGTCCTATTAACACCAAAGCCAGGTATGTAAAGAAGCAAAAAGTTCTGTTCCCACCTAACAAGCATATACTCCTTTCTCTTCAACTGAAAGGCACTGCCCGCTCAGAATTACTTCAAGGCCTTACAAGAAGTAAAACGTAAAAACAAAGTTCAATAACTCCTCTAGGGTGATGAATATGCCACCGTGGCTCTGGCCTAGAAGGTGTGACCCTGCTGGTGGAAGAACTGTGATGGTGACAGAAAGAAAAGGCAGACAGGCGCACAGAGCAGAGTGAGGAAGACCCGGATTTTAAACCCACCCCGCTTACTCCTTCTGTGATCTTCAGGAAAGGCAAGTTACTTCCCTGGGTTCTCACTTTTTCTTCGGTACAATGGAAGTACCACCTACTTTACTGGGCACCTGCAGGACTTGAGGGAGCTAGTGTGTAAAACCCTAATACCTGCCAAACGGTAGGCCCTCGGTAAACATTCGTTTCTCCTTCTTTAAGGGCTCTACTGCATCAGCGCTTCCAGGAAAAACTTCTGTGGGGCAACCAAGACTAAGTTCCTTAATGTACTTCTACTACAGGGTGGGGTGGCATCACCTGGGAGCTTGTGAGAAAATGTGGAAGCTCGGGCCCCACTCCAGACCTACTGAGTCAGATTTTGTGTTGTCACTAAAAGCGCAGGTGATTCGCTCATAGTCTAGCTGAAGCACCATCTCGACTACAGCTGAGCTTAATATCAGAATGCCATCGGGTCACCAAGGTAAAACCATCAGCAAGCACTGAAGAGGGTGGAAAGAAGGGCAAGGAAAAAAGAGATCTTGTTGAGAAACATTAGCTAAGGGCTTATAGATGTTGAGTCTACCCAATTCTGGGAGACATTAGGAAGAGACAGAAACCATATATAATGGAGCCATAACAAAGCCCAAATCTTTAGGGTCAGAGATCCCTGGAGTTCTTAATTCATATGACTGAGAATATGATATAATTTCTGTGATCCACATACAATCTGTTTTTCTAATACCTTCGTTTTTCTCAGTGAACCCCACCACAACCTCATGAGATGGCACACTTACTAGAAACTACACTTTACAGATAAGGAACCTGAGGCTTAGTCCTTACACTCCTCTCACCTGGTTATTCCCCTGCTTCAAAGCCTTCTCTGGCTCCCTATGGCCTACAGCAGTGGTCCTCAGCCTATACTGTACGGTAAGACTCATCTAGAGAGCTCCCTAAGAATGTAGATTCTGGAAATTCTGATTCAGGGGCCCTAAAATCTGTGATTTCAATCGGTGCTCGGGAGACTAGCACAATAAAACCACTAACACCCACAAGTCCACACTCCTTGGCCTGATGATCAAGACCATATACAAACTGGTCTTTTAGGACATGTCAGGACTGCTACTCATCCTTCCAGTTCCAGCTGAAGAGGACCTCTACCACGGGCTCTTCCTAAACACACACACACTTCAGGCAGAATTAACCATTCTCCCTGGTTTGTCTGCAGCGGTGCTTCTTAAACCGAATCACTAGGGCTTCTTGTCAGGCTGTGATTTTGATTCAGTGGCTTTGGAGCCAGAGATTCAGAGTCTCTAGCCAGTTCCTAAGGGGCACACTTCAGCAGTGAGGGCCTGCTGCACTCATCATAATACCGCATCTACAGGGCCATGCTTTCACAGATACTGTGAACAGCTCCTGGATTCTCTTAAAAGCAGCAGCAAGCATGGAGACAAGGGAACAAACTTTGAAATCAACATAAAGCATTTCCTGGAGCCTCCATGCTGTGATGATTTATTAGTGTCAAACAACTGCCACCATTTAGTGACTACCTTTGGGTTATATCCTGTGCCGAGTGCTTTATATATACTTATATGTGACCTGTTGTTACCCAAAGAAAGCACTCAGGCCTTGGTAGGCCCTCAATTAATGGTAGCTCTTATTTCTAATTCTTACAATAAACACGCCAGGCTTGTAACAACCCCACTTATCTGGGATTGCACTAGCCATTTTCCTGAACAGAGATAGAGACTTACCAATGAAAAAACCAAGAGACAAAGAGATTACATAATCTGCCCAAATCACTTACACAGCCAGCGTGTAAACTCAAGCAGTTTGACTCCAGACCTCAGGCTCTTAAGCCCTACAAAATGGTTAAGTGCCCTCAAGAATGTCAACAACGCAGCATAGCTCCCACCCCCACTCTCTTAAAAAAAAAAAAAAAAGAAAAAAAAAGGACACTAAGGTTCAGAATGGTGAGGAGTGAAGTAAACTGTCTTAGGTCAGTGAGCCCTAAGGTGGGGGAGAAATAGAAGTCCAGGCTTGTGACTTCCTACCGCTCATTCTATGCCAGGCTACTTTGTCAATCTAACTTATCAAACCCTGAATGAAACAAAGAGGCCGATAAGGTTTCACACCTGGGGAAAGTGAGTCTACCCCACCCAGTTCCCCGCCCAGTTGCCAACTTCCTGACTCTGGAGATGAACTGTCAGAGCCTCCCCAGACAGTTACATGATGCTCACGTGTCTTTTTCCTTCTCAGAACTTTCATACTCCAGGAACACGATGTGCTGGGGGTAGTGGCCACAGATATCCCCATTCACATTTTGGATCACACTGTAACAGTAGTCTCGGCCAAACAGCTCCAGACATCTCTTCTCAATGCGCTCAACCTGCACAGAGGAGGAGACCTGAGCGTAAAGAAGATTCTGGGATTCTGAGTATAAGAATTAAGCAGTTCGTGACCTGCAGAGGTCACTGGGAATGACATGTGCCTCTGTGATTATTATTCAATGCCAGGAAGAGACACTTTGCTGGGACACAGGCCCTAGATGTGTATTTCATTAATCTATATGCGGTATGTTTTGGGAGGTCTCTGAACCCCTCAGTGTTGCAGTGAAACAAGCATTTGAAGGAAAGGGCTACAATTTTCATTAGATTTTCAAGGCGGTCCACAATCCATAAAATATTAAGAACTCTTGCTCTAGATCACTTTAACATTAATCCATTATCTTCCCCTGGCTCCAGATTACTCCCCACTCTCTAGTCACAGACAAGTACCTAGACACTCTAGTTAGTATAACGAGTAAAAGCTGCAAACAAGGCTGTCTCCTCACACTCCATTTATTTATCAAATAAACGGATGAACTCCCCTTAAAATTGCTCTTGTTTAGTTCACAGTTCAGGGAAAGGTCCACTAGAAAAAAGGCATAAGACGTGTAATACCTTCAGAAGTCTACAAGAGATCAGGAAGCCTGGAGAGGCTTTAAGGTCAGCTGCAGTGAAAGTCAGGTATAACTTAAGACAACCCTAATCTTCAGGGGTGTAAGATGGAAGAGGGGCTCAGCAAACCACTGACCCTCCACAGCCACTCAAAAGAACAATGGAGAGGAAAAAACTCATAGTGGCTTAAACTAGGAATTCTCAAACTATAAGATGCATGAGTATCATTAAGAAGCCTATTAAAAAATGCAAATTCCAGGTTCCCACCCCAGAAATTCTGACTCAGTAGAACTGGATGGGATCAAGGAACCTTTATTTTTAACAAGCATCCCAGACAATGGTGAAACAGGTGGTCCTCAGGCTAAGCTCTGAAAACCACTTGGTTGTTTGGAGAGTGGGGAAATCCCATCATTACTGGTCTTTCCTAGATTACTCCAGAGAGTGGCAGGATACCAGCTGCAGTATGTTCCAGCAAGTAACCCCTGGAGCCAAACCAGAGTTTCGTGGCCCAGAATGGAACAGAATCCCACTGGAAAGCCTGATGCTAAACCTGCCAAAAGCACATGGGGAATAAGAGATAGGAGGATCCACAAGATTCCCATTTGATTGCCAAACAGTGCCTAGGATGGGAATGGCCCTACCAGGCTGGATGCCTTCCAGGTCTGGCAATAAGGAGACTGAAGGGAATCCCAAGGGTAGAAAAAAGAAGAACTGAGACTTGCTTTTGATAAAGGAATAGGGGGAGTGTGGGCTGTTCTCCTAATCTGTAGGGGAAGGAAAGGGATGGGCCTAGTCTAAAGTGACACTAAGGCTGTAGAAGGAAGGAACACACTCGGTCCCTATCTTGGTTCCTTTCTGACCTCTGACCTGGAGCAATCCTCTAGACTTTTGGTGGCGGGGGGGGGGGGGGGGGTTTGTACCCATACCTGATGCACGGGAATAACCCTCCTCAGCTCCCCCTCTCTCATGTCTGAACATGGTCCCTCAGCTCTGATCCTTGACCCCCAAACGCCTTGTCTCAAGCCAAAGGACGTCCTTCCTTGGCTCACTCTGACCCCAGTTCTTCCTTTTTCGGTTTTTGAACCCGACCCTTAACTCTCCGGATCCAGACCCTGGGAACTTCCCTCTCCTTCCTCTCACACCTGACCTCCGCCTTTCTTCTGTAACTGTTCAAGCCAAGGAGCTCTCTTTGTGCTCTTTACACCTCCGAACTCACCTTAGAGCCGCCCGTCCCGCTGCAGTCCTTGGCCCGGTACTGAGTCCGGGAGAACTCCTCCAGCAGCTCCCCGAGCCCCGGCTCCTGCGGCGGCGGGTTGCCCGAAGAAGCCGACGGCCCCGCCGAGGCGGCGGCGGCGGCCCTAGCACCCGCCATGGCCCAGCCCCGCGTCCCCTTCAGCACCCGGCGTCCCCCTCAGCGCGCCTCAGCCCTGCCCATGGCACCTGGAGGCACCGACTCCGAGTCCGGAACCTCCCGAACAGCCTCAGCCACCGCCTTCCCTTTCCACTTCCGGCCCCGCCCCACCCTGCCGGATGTTTACTTCGGTGCTGACCAATCGGAGCCCGGGACTCGCGCCCTGCCCCGTGATTACCGGCCCACCCCCAAATGTGGAGCGATCCAAAAGGTCTAGGGAGAGGGAGCCGGGGCCGCTCGCGGTTAACTCTGGCTCCGCCCCTCGGGGTTTCCTCGGGGAAGCCGGGCTAAACCATTGGGGATGCGGGAGGGGTGTTAGTGCGGGAAGTAGGAGGAAGGAACTATGGGAAATAACCGGAGGAAGAGTGGAATAAACCATTACAGGGAGAGGAGGAGGGAACGATTGCAGGCAACTAATTAGTGTTGGCAATCATAGTAATAATAGTAAGTAAAAATAAAACAGCATTTTATAAGGCACTTTTTGTTTACACTGTTCCTCACAATGTCCTTATGATTATAGTGCTCCTATAGTCGATCCGTGTTATCAAAGAAGGAAACGGGAGTCATGACTGTGTTGAAATTCTATGATTGAAAAGCACCATATTTTTTCTTTTTTTGTTAATGGAACATTTCAAACATTCACAGAACTGGAAAGAATAGTATAATGACCCCCTCATGTATCCATTAGTCAATTTCAACAATAATCAACATATGCCATTCTATCTTGTTTAATCGGTCTTTCCCCCATCCAGTAGACTAATTTTAAAGCAAGTCTCATCATTTCATCTATGAATATTTCAGTATTTATCTCTAACAGATTACTAGTGTTACAAAATGATTTTAAAAAAACACAATTTGGGTGTGTTAACAAAATTCAAGTAAATTTGGCTTTAATCAACTATTCATGAACCCAGCAGCACCCCAGGTAGCAAGTAGAAAGGAGCTCCGGGGAACTACAAAATGGAAGGATTTTATAGTCGGAAGGTGTGACAGGGAAGTTAAAAGAGTTGATCATTCATCAGTTTACCTTTCCTTAGGGGAAGACAGGGG
>NW_024423786.1:8509624-8585029 GCF_017311325.1 Ursus maritimus
GGGGGGGGGGGGGGGGGGGGCGGCTTTTGTACCCATACCTGATGCACGGGAATAACCCTCCTCAGCTCCCCCTCTCTCATGTCTGAACATGGTCCCTCAGCTCTGATCCTTGACCCCCAAACGCCTTGTCTCAAGCCAAAGGACGTCCTTCCTTGGCTCACTCTGACCCCAGTTCTTCCTTTTTCGGTTTTTGAACCCGACCCTTAACTCTCCGGATCCAGACCCTGGGAACTTCCCTCTCCTTCCTCTCACACCTGACCTCCGCCTTTCTTCTGTAACTGTTCAAGCCAAGGAGCTCTCTTTGTGCTCTTTACACCTCCGAACTCACCTTAGAGCCGCCCGTCCCGCTGCAGTCCTTGGCCCGGTACTGAGTCCGGGAGAACTCCTCCAGCAGCTCCCCGAGCCCCGGCTCCTGCGGCGGCGGGTTGCCCGAAGAAGCCGACGGCCCCGCCGAGGCGGCGGCGGCGGCCCTAGCACCCGCCATGGCCCAGCCCCGCGTCCCCTTCAGCACCCGGCGTCCCCCTCAGCGCGCCTCAGCCCTGCCCATGGCACCTGGAGGCACCGACTCCGAGTCCGGAACCTCCCGAACAGCCTCAGCCACCGCCTTCCCTTTCCACTTCCGGCCCCGCCCCACCCTGCCGGATGTTTACTTCGGTGCTGACCAATCGGAGCCCGGGACTCGCGCCCTGCCCCGTGATTACCGGCCCACCCCCAAATGTGGAGCGATCCAAAAGGTCTAGGGAGAGGGAGCCGGGGCCGCTCGCGGTTAACTCTGGCTCCGCCCCTCGGGGTTTCCTCGGGGAAGCCGGGCTAAACCATTGGGGATGCGGGAGGGGTGTTAGTGCGGGAAGTAGGAGGAAGGAACTATGGGAAATAACCGGAGGAAGAGTGGAATAAACCATTACAGGGAGAGGAGGAGGGAACGATTGCAGGCAACTAATTAGTGTTGGCAATCATAGTAATAATAGTAAGTAAAAATAAAACAGCATTTTATAAGGCACTTTTTGTTTACACTGTTCCTCACAATGTCCTTATGATTATAGTGCTCCTATAGTCGATCCGTGTTATCAAAGAAGGAAACGGGAGTCATGACTGTGTTGAAATTCTATGATTGAAAAGCACCATATTTTTTCTTTTTTTGTTAATGGAACATTTCAAACATTCACAGAACTGGAAAGAATAGTATAATGACCCCCTCATGTATCCATTAGTCAATTTCAACAATAATCAACATATGCCATTCTATCTTGTTTAATCGGTCTTTCCCCCATCCAGTAGACTAATTTTAAAGCAAGTCTCATCATTTCATCTATGAATATTTCAGTATTTATCTCTAACAGATTACTAGTGTTACAAAATGATTTTAAAAAAACACAATTTGGGTGTGTTAACAAAATTCAAGTAAATTTGGCTTTAATCAACTATTCATGAACCCAGCAGCACCCCAGGTAGCAAGTAGAAAGGAGCTCCGGGGAACTACAAAATGGAAGGATTTTATAGTCGGAAGGTGTGACAGGGAAGTTAAAAGAGTTGATCATTCATCAGTTTACCTTTCCTTAGGGGAAGACAGGGGGTCTTATTAAAGTACAGATTACCTCACTAGTGCTGATCAGGAAATTCCCAAATAATTGGTTTAAGACTACAATCTTGGGAGAGGCTGAATTTGCAACTAGGTTAGGTTTTAAGTCTCGATGGTGCTTAGCAAAAGTGAGTCCATTTGCGGTCTATTGTTTCTTTTTAACAGGTAATAAAAACAAACTACTTAATATCTCCCGACGTAGGCAGTCTCTGGTCCCAAGGGTGGCAGGAGACAGGAAGCTTTTATAGGATAAAGAATAAGGGACAAGGAAGAGAAAAAAACGGAAAATAAATAAGGAACAAGGAAGTAAGTATAGAGCCCAGAGTTGGCTTCTTGCGAGGGCATAGGGACACAAGAGCACCAGACTCTGGAGGTCCCAAACAGACTAGGTTCAGCCACTCGCTGCTGACAAAATCCAAAGGCAGAGCAACAAATGGTAGTGAAACAAGAGAGGAATTTATTTCAGTGAGGCCAACACAAGGAAGACAGCCGACTAGCATCTCAAAGACTCTCCGAAATGCCAAAAATACTTCCAAGTTTATACAAGGAAAATGTGGGACAAAGGTCAGTGGGTACCTAAGGCAGTAAAGGTGTGGTCGATCATTGTCATGGGTGGGGTCTGGCTGACTAGGGCAGTCCTTATTGCTTGAGGAGGTAGTTTTGATTCCCACCATCTGATACTTTGCCTAAAAGGTCTTTTGCTTGAAAGTTAAGAAATAAACTTGAAAGAAGAACTTAATTGAGAGTTCGAGGTCACAGTGGAGAGAGTTGAAGTCCTCTTTGAGGCTTGGTGTTTGGGGATTGGCTGACTAAACCTACTGTGTTTCTGGTCAAGCAGAGCATTTACAAGTTACCTGAGTTTCAGTTTGTTAACCTGATAGGCAGGAATGGCTCTATCTTGGGGCTGAAAATTTATTTCACCCATTCCCCCTTTTTGATCATCCTCTTGAATGGTTCGATTTAAAAAAAATCAGTATTAGCATGACTCTCGGTTACCGTTGTCTCTTCAGGTCTCAGTATAGTATTCACAAGAGATGATATGAGGATTGTATCCTTGGAACTGGTTATGTTCTTCCGTTCTCTGTTGTCATTCCAGTTGGAGAGATATCATATGTTAGATGATCAATGGTTGCCCACATGCATGTAAAACTTTCGAGAGAATGTAGCTTATAGGAAGACAGTAATAATTATTACCAACAAAACAATATTCGTGATTCAAACCAGCTAGAATACTGAGAATACTTCCTTAAGCCCGTTGACCTGTTTATGTATTTTGTGTATTTCATGTCTATGTCTTCACTTCCCCAGAAGTGTTTATCCAGAAAGCTTGGTCTGGAGAAACTGAGGCATTGGAAATCAGGAAGAAATTAGTCACAAGCAGAAAGAACTGTAGGATTACCAGCAGCATAGCAAATCCACCAATTGATTTATCCTCCTTTGTAATGGCCTGGGATATGTGCACAATGGCATTATCTTTACAGGTTAGGGGAAAGGAAAAGGTGGAGAAAAGAATCATAAATGTAGAGGCTGCTTTTAGGCAAATAGGCTTGAACAACGGAATGTAGAAAGGGACCATAGGGACTCCCTGACAGAATACAGACAGGCCTATCAGTTAACATACCTCAAAATATCCACAGGCCCTAACTAGCCAATGGGCTACTTACAACCAGACACAGTTACCAAAAAAAGGAAAATTCCCCATGCTGCCACACCTCCTTACCTTCTACCTTTAAAAACAGGTCCCAGGGCAGCTGGGTGGCTCAGTTGGTTAAGCATCTGCCTTTGGCTAAGGTCATGATCCCAGGGTCCTGGGATCAAGTTCTGTGTTGGGCTCCCTGCTCAGCGGGGAGCCTGCTTCTCCCTCTCCTGCTCCCCCTGCTTGTGTCCTCACGCGTGCACTTGATCTCTCTCTCTCTTTCTCTCTCAAATAAATAAAATACTTTTAAAAATTACATAAATAAAAAATATAAAAACAGCTCCCACCTACTGCCTCTTTGCAGACAGTCTTTCCTCTGCTGTCCTGCCTGCCACTCCCTTGTGGTGTATTCAATAAGCTTCTATCTCCTGTGTTCTGCCTCAGGTTAATCCTTTCACCGTCTGGGCCTCTGGCTTCCACCTGATTGACACCCCACATTTTATTATATGGAATTTTATTTTAAATGATACCTGAAATTTTATCTTTTAAAGATTTTATTTACCTGAGAGAGAGAACACAAGCAGGGGGGAGGGGCAGAGGGAGAGGGAGAAGCAGACTCCCCACTGAGCAGGGAGCCATCCCAGGACCCCGAGATCATGACCTGAGCTGAAGGCAGATGCTTAACCAACTAAGCCACCCAGGCACCTGGATACCTGAAATTTTAACTGATGACATTAAGCCAGGGCCTATCAGGTTTTTAGGAATTTTATACAAGTTCTGGAACACTTATGTTAATAACATACCCATACAAATATAAACTAAGTAGATTAAACATCACTTCCTATTTGGCATGCTTTCTTTGTAATTTAATAAATCAATAATCCTAGTTTAACATTTTCCCTTTTTATAGGGAGAGAGAACAAATCTTTTGAGATGTTGTTGGGACCCTCTGAAATTCTCAAAGTTAGTTCAAGGTTAAAAAAAAACTTCATTTAGAATTTGATTTGGGGGCTAGTTTGTCAAAAATATCCATTTAGGGGTGCTTGGCTGGTTCAGTTGGAGGAGCATGGGACTCTTGATCTCTGGGTCATGAGTTTGAGCCCCACATTGGGTGTAGAGATTACTTAAATAAGTAAAACTTTAATTTTTTAAAGATTTATTTATTTATTTGCGAGAGAGCAAGAGAGTGAGTGAGCACACACTAGCATGCAAGTTGCGGGGGCGGGGAGGGGGGTGCAGAGGGAGAGAATCTTCCAGCCGACTTCCATTGAATGCGGAGCCCCACAGGGGGCTCCATCTCGGGGAGCTGTGAGATCATGTGTTCTGAGCCAAAACCAAGAGTCTGATGCTCAACTGACTGAGCCACCCAGGCACCCCACGTAAAACTTTATTTTGAAAAAAAAAATCCATTTAATCAAGGTGACAATTAAAGACTTTGAAGGAAAATCCAGAAAGTTACATAGTTGCTTAAAAACAAAACAGCCTTAGCTCTTTTAATGTTGAGAAGGCTAGATTTTCTTCGGTAATCAAAGACCTGATAGAGACAACATGAAGCACAGTAAATTATTTTGGTAAGACACAAACTCTTTGCATTCCAGGTAGATTTATTTAAAAGGTAAAGAAAAACCTTTGTGGGGGCGCCTGGGTGGCTCAGTCATTAAGCGGCTGCCTTCGGCTCAGGGAGTGATCCCAGCGTTCTGGGATCAAGCCCCACATCAGGCTCCTCCGCTGGGAGCCTGATTCTTCCTCTCCCACTCCCCCTGCTTGTGTTCCCTCTCTCACTAGCTCTCTCTCTCTGTGTCAAATAAATAAATAAAATCTAAAAAAAAAAAAAAGCAAAAAACCTTTGTGATTTCTTACTAAGAGAAGACCAATAATCTGATAAAACTTTATCCTTTTAATAGAGAGAAAACCAAACACTTATTTTGTACCAGATACTTATTGTGTACTTATTTTATATTAATATTTATATTTTTAAGTTCTTTATTTTAATTCCAGGATAGTGAACATACAGTGTGAAATTAGTTTCAGGTGTACAATATAGTCATTCAACTATTCCATACATTGCTCACTGTTCATTGTAAGGATACTCTTAATCCCCTTTATCTATTTCACTCATCCCTCCCCCCGCCAACCTCCCCTCTGGTAACCATCAGTTTGTTCTCTATAGTTAAGAGGCTGGTTCTTGGTTTGTCACCCCCCTCAGTTTTTAATTTCCTTTGTTTATTTTGTTTCTTAAATTCCACATAGGAGTGAAATCATATGATATTTGTCTTTTTTTAACTGACTTATTTTGCTTAGCATTATACTCTAGCTCCATCCATGTTGCAAATGGCAATATTTCTTTTTTCTTTTTTTTAAGAGAGAGAGTGCACACTTGTGAGGGGGGTTCAGGGGTGGGCCAGAGGGAGAATCTTAAACGGGGCTTGATCTCATGACCCTGAGATCATGACCTGAGTTGAAATCAAGAGTTAGATGCTTAACCAACTAAGCCACCCAGGCACCCCAGTTATCTTTCTTGCTGACCACTTCTATAATAGAAATACCATGAGCTTATTTGACTTTTGGTAAGCCTAGGTAGAATTAAAATTGTAAGTCTGCATTATTTTTAATGCTCATAACTCTAAAGGCATGGCTGTTTTAACTAAACCAACCAAATCTAAACTAGCTTAGCCTCTCCAAAGTTATCTAGATGATGTGAACTTGAAAAACATTTGGGTTAGGGGCGCTGGGTGGCCCAGTAGGTTAAGCATCTGACTTCAGCTCAGGTCAAGATCTCAGGGCCCTGGGATCCCTCTCCCTCTGCCCCTCCACACTGCTTGTGCTCTTTCTCTTTCAAATAAATAAATAAAATCTTTAAAAGAAAGAAACATTTGGGTTAGTTTTCTATATTTCTGAGAGTATACTTGATTTATATAAACATTTGATTTTCTTTAAGTCAAATAAATAGAACTGTCTACAAATCAATTTTGGCAATACCATCCAGAGGTAGATAAATCACACATCTATAACGTACTTATATAGATATGCATAACCATAAATACACAAACAGAGATCTTGCAGCTTTTGTTTTTAAAATTTTAGTAATGAGACAGGTATGATCATGCAAAACTCACATTATAAAAGAAAAGTTGAATCCAAACTGTGTTTCTGACAGATGGAACGAGTTAAGGTTACCTGTTCAGATGACTTAAAATTTTTATTTTTATTTTTTTTTAAGATTTTATTTTTTATTTATTTGACAGAGAGAGAGACAGCCAGTGAGAGAGGGAACACAAGCAGGGGGAGTGGGAGAGGAAGAAGCAGGCTCCCAGTGGAGGAGCCTGATGTGGGGCTCGATCCTGGTACACCAGGATCACGCCCTGAGCCGAAGGCAGACACTTAACAACTGAGCCACCCAGGCGCCCCTGATGACTTAAAATTTTTAGTAATATTTGTGAAGAAAGTTTTTAAGATTTTTTTTCACCTAGTTTTCAAATAGCCTTCCCCCCCACTCCTGGATAAGAATTACCTCCCTAAGGTTTGCATTTCAAACAGATGGTTGTTAGCTCCTAGAGAAGACCACTTAGAACATTTATATCTCAAAGGCACAGAGAAAGAATGCAAGTTCCTCCAAAAACGACTTTTGTTTCCTAAACCCAGAATTTTTGCAATACCCACAAGCCTTTTGAGATGAATAGGAAATATTTCCAGGTTGGTAAAAAAGGATAGACGGGCTTTTCTGTTCTTGCAAAGACTCAGGACATTTGTTTTTAATTCCTCAAAGAATTGGAGCTGCTTAAAAAATTCTTTTAAACTTCTTGTAAATTTCATCCAGGACAAAGTACTGAACAACCTCGTGGATGCAAGAAGTGCCCCCAAAGAGGGTGCGAAAGAAACTACCTTCCCCAGGTCCAGAGTCACTCCCAAACACTGCCAAAAGGAAGAAAGAATTAGACAATCCCCTCAAGAGCTGGCAATAGCTGGTATGACCCTAGCTGCAACCCACATTTCTGGGCTGGCCGTATTTTGAGGCTTCCAACCTGATTATTGAGCTGCCTACACTTGCAAGAAGTGACAACCTAGGTGCCCTAAGCAGGGAGAAAGCCAAGCCAAGTTCTCAGGACAAAAACCAAGACAAGAGCAAGCCTCTTGGGTCCCCTTCCTCCTTGGGAACTTTATACTATCACTTTGCTATTGCTCATTAAACCCTGCTTTGTTGCCCACTACTTTGTCTGGTCTACCTCTTCACTCTTTGAAGCAGTGAGCACCGAGGGAGAAAAAAAAAATCCTGTAACATTATGGGGGCTCTTCTGGGATATCCACCATCGTTAAGGACAACTAACTAATAAAGGTCATCAAATTCCAAATGGTGGCTCAGATGGAGCCTCACATGGAGGTCAAACCAGAAATCTACAGGGGACCCTTTGATAGATCAGAAGAGGAACCCTGACTGCCACTCCATCCATGCCCCTGACCAGCAGGAAATAGCTACGGTTGTTGCCCTTTTTCCCTAACAGTAGTTAGGGTTAGCTCTTCAGAGGGGGGAATGATGAAGGATAGTTGGAAGGCAGGCAGGCAGGGACAAGGGGACCCCACCCTAAGAGGAAACCACCCTTAAAAGGATTTTACTCCACTCTGGAAGGAACCCTCCACCCTTTCCCATGTGTTAGATAGGTGACGAAAACCTGATTGGATGACAGGTGCACGGAAGGTTAATCAGATTAAAACAGCCTGCCAACAAGCCCATAAAAACCCCTAGACTTAGAAACTTCAGTGGCAACCCTCTTGGGTCCCCTCCCTCCTTGGGGGCATTGTACTATCACTTTGCTATTGCTCAATAAACATTGCTTTGCTGCCCACTACAACAACAACAACAACAACAACAAAACAGACAAACAAGAAGGCAACAGCTGTCCCTGGGAAAGAAATGATTGATAACAAATGGTTACCCCAAAACCAAGTTCCAAGTGTCTAGACTTGGAAAGAAAGGGACAATGTGAAATTGTGCCTTCCTTTCTCAGCCAGGCTCCACAGAGATCTAGGAGACCTGCACTGATAATTCTTACCCTTAGGATTCTGCCAGTTAACCCTGGGTCCCATCTGCAGTCTAAAAGCAAGTAGGTTTTAAAGTAGAGAGTGTATCCCTGGTATCTACCAGAATTTGTGAAGATTTTCCATTAATTTAATTTTAGTTTCCCCTTGGCTGTTTAAGGGAATAACTGGTATCAGTTTACTGGAGAAACCCTTGGAGTCCCATCAACCCTGGGGGAGCCCCTATAGGGGGGTGTCTTCCTTCAAAGGTAGGTAGGGGGGCATTAGAGTTGGTGTGGAAGGATGAGATAAAACCTTTGAGGACTATCTTTGTTCCAGTGTCCTGGCTGAGTGCAGATGAGATGCTGAATTCTGGGCCAGTATTTTGGTGATGGATTCCCACAAGAGTGCAATGGGGGAGGCCCAGGTGTAATCGAACAGTGCTTCTAATGGCTTCTTGGTGAGTCACAGAGAGAAAGTATACCAGGTGGAGTTATCACATCAAGGAAATTTTATTTGCAGCAAATAAGGAGATTACAGGGAATAACTTCCAAAACCATGACTACCTGGGCAAGGGTAAATGGGTCCCTTTTATTTAAGATTAGGGTGAATATTTGGATAGGGGAGCCTTGTCATCCTATGAAGAGGTGGGCATAAGGGGGCACATGCACCTTAAGGAAACATGCCAATATATATATTGTATGTTATGTAAATGAAGCTTGTGCTCCTCCTTGGGCAGAGATTTTAGTATTACAATGAGATAAAGGTAACTGGCCGTCACTCCATGGGTCACTGCTTGGTCTGTGCACAGGTGTGAGTCAGGGGTTAAGTTCAAACTGGTCTGGGTGCTCTGGGCTAGCAGGAGCTCTTTGGCAGTCATTGTTGCTTGAGGGGTAGTTTTGGTTTCCATCACAGGATGCTATGGTCTTTGGGTCTTTTGCCTGAGTTAAGAGATAAACTGGAAAGAAGAGCTTAAGGAAAAACGTGGGACAAAGGGTGATGGGTACAAGCAGGTGAGCAGCACATGTCAGCCGGGGGGTCTAGCTAGTGACAGAGGTGTTTTAGGTTTCTGGCCTTGGAGATGTTGAAGCTGTAAGACTACACAAACTTGGCAGACTTTTAAGATTTTTTAGTCACTTCAGAGTGGACAGGCAATTCAGAGAGAGGATTAGGAGACTGAGAGCACTCAGGTAAAGGATAGAGGGAGTAGGAGGAGTCACGCCAGTCTGACAGTCGTTTGTCTCAGGTACCTCTTGTGTCTTTAATCCTTCATTAGCCTTCCTGGGAGAGCCAAAACTGTAATTAAGACTCGCTATGGTTATGTAGGGCTTAGCATACATACGTAACTCAATTTGAGGCCTGTTGTCTTATTTTTAACAGTTCTAACATAACAACACCAAGATGATTACCAATAATACAATTCCTGAATTCAGCTTTTATTTGCTTTGTAGTTCTTTTTTTTTTTTTTTAAAGATTTTATTTATTTATTTGACAGAGAGAGAGACAGCCAGCGAGAGAGGGAACACAAGCAGGGGGAGTCGGAGAGGAAGAAGCAGGCTTCCAGCGGAGAAGCCTGATGCGGGGCTGGATCCCAGAACGCTGGGATCACGCCCTGAGCCGAAGGCAGACGCCCAATGACTGAGCCACCCAGGCGCCCCTGTAGTTCTTTTTTTCTTAAGATATATCCCAATAAGAGTCCGCATTTAATCTCTGTAGCTTCTTTTTTCTTTCTCTCTCTCTTCCTTCTTCCTTCCTTCCTTCCTTCCTTCCTTCCTTCCTTCCTTCCTTCCTTCCTTCCTTCCATCCTTTCTTTTAGGCTCCACACCCAATGTGGGGCTGGAACTCACAACCCTGAGATAAAGAGTTTGCATGCCCTACCGATTGAGCCAGCCAGGTGCCCCTAAATCTCTGTTTTAAAGTCATTTAAAACAGCTCTTCTCTGTTCATGTCGATGTCTCCAACTTGATATACACTTAAGATCATTTGGTTAAGTTTATTTTCTCCATTTAGAGACTGAGAAGACTGGTGGGCATCCCAAATATTGGGAACTGTAGATGATTTGGTTTGGCCAGATCACCCACAGTCTCCCAGCATAGGAGTTCTCAGCCTTGACTTTGTATCAGAAATCAATCAGACATCTATAGGGCTTGTTAAAGAGCATTGGGCTACACCCTCACGTTTTCTGGTTCTACTGATGCTGCTGATCCAGGAACCCCACTTTGAAAACTGCTGCTATAGCAGAGCCATGAGGCAGCTATCTGGCTCCATCAATATGTGACTGTGGACAAGTTATTTCCCCTGAGCCTGTTTCCTCACTGGTAAATAGGTATAATAATCTCTGCCTCATAGGGTTAGGAAGACAATATGAGGTAATATGTGTGAAGCATTTAGCAGGGTGCCCGAAACATAATTGGTGTCCAATGTGTGGTGCCTGCTGAAGCTGCCAACAGAGTACTAATTGTGATGCTAACAGTTTATACTTGTATCTAGAATGTACTTATGTACTTATTTGTCAGGCACTATTTGTAATGTTTCTGTAGGGTAACTCACTTGCTCCTCCTTAATTGATTCCATTTTGCATTCAAGGAAACCAAGGCATGGGAAGTATGAAGAAAGGGTACACAGCTAAGGTAGTGGAACTCTGCATCCAAGGAGGCTGGGCCTGAGCCCACGCTCTCCCTGGGCAATTGTCTTGCCTCGGTGCCCACCCTGTGGTGTTAGGGCTAATTGAGCAGGGACCATAGCTCATTTATTCATCAAACATTCTCCAAGAGTCCTGTTCTATGACGAGTCTTGTGCTGAGGCTGAGATGCAGGGATCAATAAGACCTTCTCCTTCCTCTCGATGAGATTACACTGGAATAACTTTGTGCCCCATAGGTTCTAACTGCCTGATTGGTACGTGAAAACAATTTTCTCTGAAACATGGATGCTTATATTAAACTGAGGGGAGAGTTTGTTTAAATTGCAGATTCCCAGGCACGCCTGGGTGGCTCAGTTGGTTAAGCGTCTGACTCTTGATCTCAATTCAGGTCTTGATCTCAGGGTCATGAGTTCAAGCTCTGCATTGAAAAAAAAAAAAAACTGCAGATTCCTGGACCCCACCCTTGGTCAACCAAACAGAGCCCTGGGAGTGGGGCCCAAAAGCCTGCACTTTACCAGGCTCCAAGGGTGCCTCTGATGTACACTGCCATTAACCAGTGCCCAATAACATCCCCACTGGAGATTGCCTGGCTCGTTTAGAATTTAGTGGGCTGAAAATAGTGCTATTGTAGTAAACAGAACAAGTCAGTGTTATTGCATTTTCTATGCACAGGACTACACCAAACATACCCAGAATCATCTAAATCTCAATTATTTTAACCCAAATAGGGATGTGCTTTCTCCTCTCAGGTGGTAGGAGTTCCATTCACTTTTTCTAGGCCATCATCTCTTTTGATTACTCTTCACTCAACTCACCTCTACAAATTCATTCTGTGTTCCTGCCTCACAACTCATCCTTCTGTTATTTTTCTCATCAAAAAAAACCCCCAAAAACAAACAAACAAAAAACCCACCAAACCTCAGAAAGTTGGGTAGGCCACCAACTGCCCCTGAAAAAGATATTTAGGGCAGTGATGGCCAAGCTTTGTAGAGGCAACTATTGATGGAAAACAAAGTTCATTACAATGATCAACAAAACAAGTGCCAAATGTATTTATATGCCAGGCTGGGAAGTACCAACCAGTGAAGATAGTCCCTGAGTGCTCCCAGAAGGGGTGAACTCAGGAAGCTTATGTGCTAGAAAGGGAGGGGAGTTGTAGTTATGCTCATGAAGGGTTGATGGTGCTCTCTGGATCTCATTGAATGAGTGGGATGGACTTTAGGATGTTGAATCCTAAGTCATGGGAGAGTGTCTTCCTACGTATAATTTATTTCCTATATGTTTTTTAAAGATTCTATTCATTTATTTGAGAGAGAGAGAGCACAAGCAGGGGGGAGCGACAGAGGGAGAGGGAGAAACAGGTCCCCCTGAGCAGAGAGCCTAATGTGGGTCTTGATCCCAGGACCCTGAGACCATGACCTGAGCAGAAGGCAGACACTTAACCAACTGAGCCACCCAGGTGCCCTTCTTTCCTATATTAATAGTCATCTTTTCCTGGTTTAGAAACCTCAAGATCCATTCTCAAACATGTTCTCCCAGTTTCTGCTGGTATACATTAGCCAGGATCTATAGCTCTTTTGTGAATAACCCTTTTTCCTGCCAAAGCACAGGCAGTAGTTCCCTGTTTAGGCCAAGCTGAGATTTGACCCCTGTAGTTACTGGTTGAGAAGCAGTGATGAGAGAAACAGTGAGGGGCCGAATGGGAGGAGGACAAGGATCATCTTACAAGAGTTTGCCTCAGGTGAGTCCTTTTCATGGTCTCCAGGTAATGGAGGCTTCTCTCCAGGATAAACAGGGGTTGGGGGGTATACTGCTGGCTTAGAAGTTTCCAGTAAGTTTGAAATTCAAGATTCTCTAGTGTATTGTCTTAGTCTATTTGAGCTGCTATAACAGAACTACCATAGACTGGATAGCTTATAAACAAAAGAAATGTATTTCTCACATTTCTGGAGGCTGGATCAAGGCACCAGAATATTCAGTATCTGGTGAGAATCTGCTCCCTGGCTCACAGGTGGCTGTCTTTTTGCGGTGTCCTCATATGGCAAAAGGGGCAAAGGAGCTCTCCGGGTGTCTTATAAGGGCACTAATTCCATTTGTAAGGGTTCTGCTCTCATGACCTATTTACCTCCCAAAGGCCCCACCTCCTAATACCAGCATATGGTAGGTTAGGATTTCAACATATAAATTCTGGAGGGACACAGAGAGATCATAGCATGAATCTACCTAAATGTCTATATCTCAATGTCTATATCTCAATATCTACCCTTTTCCTATAAGGTTCCTGACTTTAGTGAAAGAGATTTTTCAGAGATAGGAATTTAGCTTCCATTTAACTCTTCCACTCTAACCAAATTGTGGGTCTGGTTTTCCGCACAGTCTGGCCTCTCACTATAGAAAATGAGGGTCTTTTTAAGTACTACCAAGAAGGCCCTCTGGCTTTTACACATATCAAAACGTACCTGGTTTGAGCTTGTTATTTTCTTTCTTCAGAGCTTCTGTGGAAATGAATAATAGCCAAATAACATCTTGGTCCTTATTATTACAACTGCCTCCATATCTTTCAAGTACTGAAGCTATTGCCTAGGCTAGTGCACTACCTTCCACTAGCTTCCATCTCAGTTCATTATAGACAAAAATACTCATGGTGCTACAGCATGACAAAGCATCCTTTCCCATCAACAATGGGGTGTTCGTTGCCATACAATTTACTAACACTATCCTGAAGATCTGTTTCCCGGGCCTATTCCAAGATCAACTGCTATAGTTTTGGTTCTCTCAGAGCAGCAGTCCACGAACCAATGGTTTGAGTGCAAGTAGTTGAATGAGGAAGTGATCCCTAAAAAGAACCTAGGAGGAGTGGAGAAGTGAAATAAAAGAAGAATGCCATTTCAGAATGCATTAATGAGCAAGTGGTTGCTGTGGAAAACAGGCTCAATTCTTCCAGGGACCTCTGGAAGACCATGACAGAATTGGATGAAGGATGCTTCCAGGGGCACTAACTCCCTGGCACTCAGCCTTCTGAACACACATGGGCGTACTTCTTTGTCCAGAGGAAGGCCCTCGGCTTTCAGTAGGAAGCTGTTGGCATGAATAGGAACAACGAGTACTTACGGGATATGGGCGGGGCGCTGACAGTAGCTGCTACGCCAACATTTCAAAACTCTTATTTTGCAGTTCTGGTTCATCTGTGATGGAGTAGCTGGTGTCAGTCTTAGCTTCTCACCACTCGTAACTGTAAAAACTAGGCAATGTTAAGCAACTGCAGCACTGCACAGTAGCTAATGCAAGC
Organism: Ursus maritimus; assembly: GCF_017311325.1. Classification (NCBI taxonomy): domain Eukaryota; kingdom Metazoa; phylum Chordata; class Mammalia; order Carnivora; family Ursidae; genus Ursus; species Ursus maritimus. Next base: position 8,523,785 of record NW_024423786.1, read on the forward strand.
AATGATTCTTGAGGAGAGAAGCCTATAACGTGAGCCCCACATTCACAATGGTTCTCTCCCTGAGGACGCTTTTCAAACTGTGAGGCATAGTATAGAATCCAAGCATACAATGGGCAGAGGAAACAAAGATTGGAGTTTGAGGCTATCAAGTGGCTGGGATTTGGGGGGCAGAGTATCAGGGAGAAGAAAGCCTTGGAGAAAGAGCCCCACGAAAATCTACCAACACTGGAAACAACAAACATCTTCTGAGAAATTAAGGAAGTCTGAAACTGAAGGAGAGAGATTTTATGTTTATGGATTGGAAGGTGTCCATTCCCCCTCCAAACTGTTTTCCACAGTGGTTGCACCAATTTACATTCCCACCAACAGTGTGTGAGAGTTCCCTTTTTTCCACATCTTCACCAACACTTGTTATTTCCTGTTGTTGTTGTTGTTGTTGTTGTTGTTTTTAACTTGCTGTTCTGACTGGTGTGGGGTGTTATCTCATTGTGGTTTTGATTTGCATTTCCCTGATTATTAGTGATACTGAACACCTTTTATGGACCAGTTGGCCATTATTGTATGTCTTCTTTGAAAAAAGAAGTCTATTCAGATTTTCTGCCCATCCCATTTTTTAATTGGTTTGCTTGGTCTTTTGTTCTCAAGTTGTGTGAATGCTTTATATATTATACATATTAACCCCTCATCAGAGATATGATTTGCAAATATTTCATCCCATTCCATAAATTGCCTTTTCACTTTGTTGATGGTTTCCTTTGCTGTGCAGAAGCTTTTTAGTTTGATATAGTCCCACTTGTTTACTTTTGCTTTTGTTGCCTTTGCTTTTTGCTTTTGGTGTCAAATCCAAAAAAAAATCCTTGCCAAGACAGATGCCAAGGAGCTTACTGCCTCTGTTTTCTTCTAGGAGTTTTATGGTTTCAGTGACCTCATGATTTTAACTTGGTTTCTTCTGTAAAAGTCTTATTTCCAAATAAGGTCACATTCTGAGGTACTGTGGAGTTAGGGCTTCAACATATCTTTTGCACAATTCAACATTTCATAGGATGTTTAGACAGAAAAATTCTTCCTCACTATCCTCTGATCTGCACCAACTTCTTCCTTCTTCCCTTTGAAGTGGCTGCTTCCTCTTATATCCCAAGATGAGTGACAGGGGTGACATCCAGTTAGCACTTTCCTTTCTCCTTTGGGGCACTGAAGGGCAAGTTTCCTCTATCCTGTAACAGACATATTATAAAGAAGCAATCAAACAAAAATTTTAGTGACATAGAGAAAAGGGCAAATACTGAAAGGTATTTCATGCTTTTGTTCCCACTCCTTGTGGGGAGTTAGAGAAACTACTTTGTGGGAAAGAACGCTCCAGCCAGCAGTACTGTGCTCTTTGGCGACAGCTTGTCCAGTCTGTCTGCTGCACAATGAAGGAAGCAAATGACTAAGAAGTCCTGTCATCTGCTCTACAGATCGTCCAAGAGACTCTTGAAACCATGGCCCTTGTATTAGTCAGGGTCCCAGGAGAAAGTGGATAGAACATCAAATTTGGGTAAATTGAGAAAAGTCTAATAAAAGAACTACTTACAAAGGTGTGGGCATGGTGTGAAGAAAAATACAAGGAACTAAGTAGTGCCTGAGACTAGTGACAAGAAACTGTTACCATTTCCCTAGCCAAGGGGATGAGCAAAACAGAGTTACTTAGAGAGGCCTTGGCAGGATCTCTATCAAGGGGCCCAACCAGCCCTGGGTGACCTCATGAAATTGAAATAGAGGAATAAATACCCCAACCTCATTCTCATTTATCCCTCAGCCATTGGCTGAACAGCACCAAAAGGTAGAGGGTTTAATGTGGTCTAACTTTAATGTGGTCTATGTAGGTCGATCTCTGAGGGCTATAGAGAGCAAGGGGAGTAAGGTGGAGAATGGGTCCAGAGAGTCGGATAGAAGACATTTATTCTATTATCTCTCTCCTGAAGACTACAATCCCCTCTGGTCTTTGTAACTTCATGCCTGACTCCCATTCCCCAAGCCATTCCCTATTCAGGCACCAGAAAAACACAGATCTAGTCAAATCAATTCCTCATTATTTTCTTAAAATCATTTTTAAGTTTTTATTTTAATTCCACTTAGTTAACACCATATTAGCTTCAGGTGTATAGTGAGTCAATATTTCTATATAACACCTGATGCTAATTATGATAAGTGCACTCCTTAATCCCTATCACCTGTTTAACCTGTCCATGTTTGTTTTCTATAATTAACAGTCTGTTTCTTGGTGCGCCTGGGTGGCACAGCGGTTAAGCGTCTGCCTTTGGCTCAGGGCATGATCCCGGCGTTATGGGATCGAGCCCCACATCAGGCTCCTCTGCTATGAGCCTGCTTCTTCCTCTCCCACTCCCCCTGCTTGTGTTCCCTCTCTCGCTGGCTGTCTCTATCTCTGTCAAATAAATAAATAAAATCTTTAAAAAAAAAGAGTCTGTTTCTTAATTTGTCTTTCTTTTATTTTTCCCTTTGCTTGTTTCTTTTATTTCTTAAGTTCCACATATGAGTGAAATCATATTGTATTTGGTCTTCCTCTGACTTATTTCACTTAGCATTATACTCTCTAGCTCCATCCCTGTTATTGCAAATGACAATACTTCTTTCTTTTTATGGCTGAGTAATATTCCATTGTATATATATATACCACATTTTCTTTACCCATTCATCAACTGATGGACATTTGAATTACTTCTATATCTTGGCTATTGTAAATGATAAAATCATTTCCTCTTTAAAAACTTACTGGAGGGGCGCCTGGGTGGCTCAGTCAGTTAAGCATCTACCTTTGGCTCAAGTCATGATCTGCTCCTTCTACCCCCCACCCCCAGCTTGTGCTTGCTCTCTCTCTCTCAAATAAATAAATAATTTTATTTATTTATTTATTTGTAAAGATTTTGTTTATTTATTTATTTGAGAAAGAGAGTGAATGAGAGAGGGAGAAAAGGAGCAGAAGGAGGGGCAGAGGGAGCAGAGGGAGAAGCAAGCTCCCCATTGAGCAGGGAGCCTGATGACATGGGGCTCAATCCCGGGGCTCCAAGATCATGACCTGAGCCTAAGGCAAATGCTTAACCGACTGAGCCTCCCAGGCGCCCCTAAATAAAATCTTTAAAAAAAATTTTTTTAATTAAAAAAATAAAAACTTACTGGATCCCCACTGTTTTTGGATAAAGACAAGACTCCTTTGCCTACCATCAAGGCTCTTCCCAGTGTAGCCCCTGCCTTTTGAGAGGCTGTGTGCTACAAGGGAGGCAGTCTCTATGTCCAGCACCAAAGCTGGATTAATATCATTCCAAGCTAGTCATGGTGTTTCTGTTCTCTCACTTATGATTCAGATTTGGGCAGATGACATATTCCTGGAGAAAGGAACATTATAGGAAGTCTGCTGGGAGCTTCTAAAGAGGTTTCCTTGTTGGTAGAAAGAGAGGCCATTTCTTCTTCGTGTGCAAGTTGTCATGCTTGGAACTGCAGCAACTATCTTACAACCATGAGGACAGCTGGCCTGAGGTCAACACTGCCAGACATGCTGCAGAGGGCAGAACAAAGACGTGAAGAGAACTTGGGTCCTTGACGATATTACACAGTTGCTGACTCAAATCTGGGAGCCATGGACTTCTCATCATCTTGTAATGAGATCTGATCAATTTTCCCTAGTGTTTAACCCAGTTCAGCAGAAAGTATCTTACTTTTTTTTTTAAGACTTATTTATTTATTCTAGAGAGAGAAAGCAGATGGGAGCATGTGAGAGGGGGAGGGGAAGAGGGAGAGCATTCCCCCAAGCAGACTCGCCACTGAGTGTGGAGCCTGACACAGGGCTTGATCCCACCACCCATGAGATCATGACCCAAGCCCAAACCAAGAATCAGAGGCTCAACCAACTGAACAACCTAGGCACCCCTGAAAGTCTCTTACTTTGACCAATATGTTAAGCACTTGATTTTTTTGTGCTTTTGGATGGACTGTGCTCCCTACTAGAATGCCTTTATTGTTTTCTTGATTAACTCCTACTTATAAATCAGAACCCCAATCCACTGTCATCTTGTCTGTACCAAACTTTCTTCTTTCCTTGAGGGTTTAGTTACTGCCTGCCTTGGAATCCCTTACATTTGTCCTTGTGACAGGAGAAATTGACTACATCTAGTTTTATTTTTTCCCTTTTTCCTACCATAAGACACCAACCAAGTTTTTGTGTCCCGAAGTTTGGGGTTTATGTTGTCCTAAGGATAATGAACTGAGTTTTAAAAAACAGTTTTTATTAAAGGGGTTTTCTAACATATGAAAGTAGAGAGAATAGTATCATGACCCCAGTGGCTCTCTCACCCCATCTCAACAACGGTCAGTTTGCCAATCTTATATCCTCTATTACCACACTTTTATTTTCCTGGAGTATTTTAAAGGAAATCTTAGGTATGATATAATTTTATCCATTAAAACTTCAGCATACACTAGGGCGCCTAGGTGGCACCAGATTCTTGATTTTAGCTCAGGTCATCATCTCATGGGTTCTGAGATTGAGCCCCACATGGGGCTCCCCACTCAGCAGGGAGTCTGCTTGGAGATTCTCTCTGCCCCTCCCCCCAGTCGCTCGAACGCACGCTTTCTCTCTCTCTCTAGAATAAATAAATCTTTAAATAAATGAAAACTTCAGCATACACTTTGAACTAATAAATCAAGATTTTAAAAAAGAGTCAAGGGATGGCTGGGTGGCTCAGTTGGTTAAGTGTCTACCTTCCACTCAGGCCACGATCCCAGGGTCCTGGGATTGAATCCCGTGTCAGGCTCCTTGCTCAGTGGGGACCCTGCTTCTCCCTCTACCTGCCACTCCCCCTGCCTGTGCTCTCTCTCTCTGACAAACAAATAAATAAAATCTTTAATTAGAAAAAATAAAAAATAAATTTAAAAAGTCAAGAAACATGACCATTTTTTTGTTTTTAGAAGCTAAAGCCCAATTATTTAGAAGTTAATAAGCCCAATGTTTTTTATTTAATAAATATTTTTATTTATATTTTTATTTATATTTAATATTAAATTTATATTTATATTTATAAATTTATATTTAATAAATATATACATTTATATTTAATAAATATATACTGTGTGCCAGGTCCAGTCTCAGCTCTGCTGTTACTGGTGATAAAAGTCCCCATCTTCACAAAGAAACACACAACAAACAAATTAGTTTCAGAGAGTGACAAAACGAGGAAATAAGACAAGGTCATGTGACAGTGACTAGGGCAGGGAGGGCGCTATCTTATTTTGGGTGTCCAGAACAGTAACATAGCCCAAGATTAAGAATGGGGCTCTGGAGCCTGGGTTCAAATCCCAGCACCACTTCTTTTCAGCTGTGTGACCTTGAGCAAGTCACTTGATCTCTCTGAGGTCATAAAGGTTGTTGGAAGAATTAAATGGATTAACAGAGAGCACTTGGTATAGTGCTGGGTAGGCAGTAATTGCTCAGTAGATGTGGGAAGAAAAAGCAAAGCCCTTTGAAGGATGCATCTATCTATGTATCATCTATCTATCATCTATCTATCATCTATCTATCTATCTATCTATCTATCTATCTATCTATCTATCTATCATCTATCTATCTATCTATCTATCTATCATCTATTTATCTCCACACCCAATGTGGGGCTTGAACTCAGAACCCTGAGATCAAGAATCGCATGCTCCACTGACTAAGCCAGCCAGGAACCCATGAAGGAGGAAACTTTCAAACTGAGACCTAAATAATGAGAAAGAACAAGCTGCATGAAGATCTGTGAAGAGCCTTTTGGGTGGGGAAAGAGCAAGAGAAAAGCTACTGAGGCAAGAGTGAACTTGGTGTGTTTGAGAAGGAGAAGGGATGCTTTCAGGAGCCGGAGAGGCAAAACTGGGAGTGAAAACGGCAAATTAGCGGTGGGAAAAGTGGGCAAGGGTCAGGCTGTGAAGGCGCAGGCTTGCAGATTTCCGTTGGGAAATCAGACTTTCTTTAAAGGACAACAAGGAGCTGCTGGAGAGGTTCCAGCTGGGGAGTGACATGGACTATACCTGTTTGGAACAATTAAATTACTGTCTGGCTTCCATGTGGAGAATGGATTTGGAATGAGGACAAAAGCAGAGAGACCACCTAGAAGCTTTACCCAGAACATGTGCAGAACCTGGGACAAGAGTACCAGTGGAGGCCCCTGTACCATGTGTTTAAGTATTTAACAGTTATATTAGACAGAGAGACTGTTTAATAAGACATGTTCTATCCTACCTTGACACTATACCTTCACAATGTCAAAATTGAAAAATGTGTGTAAAGCCACAATTTATACAACTGAAAGTCAACACAATACTCAAGATGACTGGGCTTAATTATTGTGAATTGTATAAGTGTGTTGTTCATAGACTTGTGATGTTTTGAAGAATAATAAAATGATAACATCATTTATAAATAATTTTTTATTTTTTCTAGTAAATTTCTTTTTCTTGCTGTCCTTTCAGAAATATCACTAATTATTTTAAGTTAGGTTTTTCACATAATGTATCCTATTGATAGTAACCCTATCATAGGGTTAAAGATTTATTCAAAATATATGAAATTTGAATATATTTTCATCCAAAATATAACTTAAGCAAATGTAAAATATTATAATTTAAATTTTTTAATTGTTCATGTTTTCTCAAAAATTATTTTTCTCCTAAAAGATGCGAAATTGTTAAAAGGCAAAATATAATCATACTAAGTGAATGTTAAATTTTATTTTATTTATTTTTTAAGATGTTATTTATTTATTTGAGAGAGAGAGAGACAGAGCACAATCAGGGGGAGGGGCAGAGGAAGAAACAAACTCCCCACCAAGGAGGGAGCCCAATGCGTAACTCCATCCCAGGACCCCAGGATCATAACCTGAACTAAAGGCAGATGCTTACCCAACTGAGTCACTGAGGCGTCTCTGAATGTTAAATTTTAAAATCAAAATTATTTAGAGACATCTGGAATTAGGTTTTTTTTCTTTAAGATTTTATTTTTCTATTTGAGAGGGAGAGAGTGAGCGAGCAGCGGGAGGAGCAGAAGGAGAGGGACAACTAGACTCTGCATCTAATACAGGACTCAATCCCAAAACGCAGGGCTCGAACTCACTCTGAGATCACGATCTGAGCTGAGATCAAGAATCAGACACTTAACCGACTGAGCCACCCAAGTGCCCCTGAAATCAGTTTTTTAAACTATAATTAAATATTGGGGCACCTGAGTGGCTCAGTGGAGTCTGCTTCTCTCCGTCTGCCCCTCCGCCTGCTTGTGCATGCTTTCCCCTCAAATAAATAAATAAATAAATAAAATCTTTTAAAAATGAATTAAATATCATTAAATATATTTTTTAATATTTTATTTATTTATTTGACAGAGAGAGACAGAGCACAAGCAGGGGGAGTGGCAGGCAGAGGGAGAGGGAGAAGCAGGCTCTCCGTTAAGCAGGGAGCCAGATGTGGGGCTTGATCCCAGGACCCTGGAATCATGACCTGAGCCGAAGGCAGACGCTTAACCGACTGAGCCACCCAGGCACCCCAAATATCACTAAATATTTTAATAAAAGTAAAATCATTTGCAACTCTGGTTGTAACACCAGTGTCCATCACATTGCCAATGTAAAGAATTGGCATCAAATATCACTTGTTACATCTAGACAAATATGCATGTAAAGTTAAGAGTAATAAAATTGTCAATACTGCAAATTATTTCTCAGATACTATGTGCAACTCTTGTGAATATAGAAGTAATTTGTGAACACTTCTGGAACCATAGAATGGAACACAGAAAGCAGCAAGATACTGTAGACTTGGCAGTACAATGCTTTGTTGTGCAAGAATCCACTGCGTTCATGCTATCTCAAGGGAAGTATTTAACAAACTAATTGATTGGTTTCTTCTCTTATCTGAGTCCACCATTCAAATCCTCCCCACAATTGGAAACACTGTCTGTCTTGAATGTAAGCACAAGCTACTGAAAACCATTTGGATGTGGTTGTCTTTTCTTTAGAGATGCAGACGAACTTGCCCTGAGTCACGAGAGTGGATGTGCGGGATTATAGGCTGAACAGTTCCGGGACTGAGCGCCAGGTCAGCATAACAGAAGTGTCTATGTGTTTTCCCAAAATTTCGTGTGTGTGTGTGTGTGTGTGTGTGTGTGTGTGTGTGTGACATATGGAGCCCTCTACAGCCTGAACTAAGAGCGGGTCCCTCTTTCCCGGCGTTAAGGAAATACTGCTATCTAGGAGGCTTTTGTGGTCACATTGGTGAGGACTGGGAGGGGGGAAGCCTGAAGTCTAGCACAAGGGAACAGTGACTGGGCCACGACTTCAGACCTGGGGTGCAGGAGAGCATAAGGAGCAGCATTGACTGCTCCTGAAAAACCCTCAAAGACCAGCAGGTGCCACTGAGGCAGGTTCACTTGCTGGCTCTCACCTTACTATTGGGAATTTTGTGACCCTGAGCACAAACAGTTCAACTTAATGTGGGGACAACTGAATGCTAGTGTTTTCAATGATTTGTTCATCTATCAACTAATTAAATAAGCTTGTACAAAGCACTACTATGTGCCAGGTATTGTATAGGTCCTGGAAGTCAGTGGTGAGCAAGTTTGGGGAGATCCTTGGGCTTTGCTGTTCACAGTCTTGCAGGGAAGGTAAATGGTAAATAGTAAATACAGAGGATGGGGTGCCAGTGAAGAGCAGTTTAGGTGCTGTGGGAAAGTTTGGCCCTTCTGGAATCTCAGCTACAGAAAATCTGGAGCAGGAGGCTGAGTTCCTCAATGGACATCTCTCACAGGACAGGTGCTTGAATCCGGGACGGAATGAACTCTCCAGCCAGATTAATTTACACCCTCAATTTAATATTGCTAAATGGTATCCCCAGAGATAGTCTGGCAGAATTTCACTTCGGTTGCTAATCAAGGGCCTGTTGGGTGGATTACTTAATAACACACCCCACTCTGACCATTTCTGACTTCAAGATGGATGTCTTAAGCCCAGTCGAAGTACAGGAAATTACTTTCCTGCTCTTCAGGTCTGATCCTTCACAAATAACTGGGGTGGGGAGACAGGAGTTAGAATGGCCCAAAGAAAAGTACATGGACTTTAGAGCCAGGCAGACCTGGCTGTGCTGGCTTTCCAGGCTGTGTGACTTTGAGCAAGGCACCTCCATTCTCTAGGCCTCAGTTTCCTTATCTGTAAAACAGGGATATTGGCATCTATCTCACTGAGTTGTTGAAGGGATTAAAGGCAATAATGTATTGTAAAGCCCCAACATTTTGTTTTTTCCTTACTGCACAAAATAACTCAAATAAGTTGGGCTTTCTAAATATATTTGGTTTCTTGCTAGAGATGATAGCTAGGAGATTGATTAAAATGGCTTGGCTTCTTGGGACAGATTTTTAAAAAATAAATTAGTCCTATTTTATCATAAAAGTAATACTGAATTCAGCCAATATGGTAGACTAAGTGACAAAATCTCTCTTCTCCAAGTGCACACTCCCAGAAATGTTTGGAAATGATGCTTAGCAAAAAGCCTTTGCCTCCTCCTACCTCTTCTTTCTTCTTGGAAGAGCTCACCTCCCAGGATAGAGATTAGAAAATGCCCAGATCCACTTTTCCTGCCTCGCTCATGGATAGGATATAGGCAGGTCACCCAGTCCTGGCCAACGTGACCAGAGGGAAGAATGCAAAGGGACTCTGGGAAAGGTTCCCCACCCTAACAGCAAGGGATGCATGGAAAGAAACACGCTTTTCTTCTCTAGGCAGCACCATGTCGCCTTCAGCCAGTTTATGACAATGATGAAGAATATTACAGATGGATTGCAGAGGGGAAAGATGGAAATTCTTGGGTCCTTGATGTCATTGTAGAGTCACAAAGTTAACCTAAGAATCCTTAATCTCTGCTGTACGTGCAAAGATGCAAAGAGGGTCAGAATCCATTCCATCTCATTAGGATTAGCATCCCAAGCAAAGAAATGATTTTAAAAGTTGGTCTAGAATTGATGATATCTACAGGCCCTACTAGACAATGTGTGACATATCTCTGTAGAATATTCTATAATCCACTGTCTCCATAGTTAGGCTTTTCCAAATGTCACATAATTGTTATCAAACAGCATGTAGCCTTTTTAGATTGGCTTCTTTGCCTACGAGTAACATCCATTTAAGGTTCCTCCATGTCTTTTCACGGCTTGCTAGCTCATTTCTTTTTTAGCACTGAATAGTATTCCATTGTCTGGATTTACCAGTTTATATATCCATTCCCCTACAGAAGGACATTTTTGGTTGCTTCCAAGTTTTGGCAATTATGAATAAAACTGCTATAAACATCCACGTGCAGGTTTTTGTGTGGACATATGTTTTCAACTCCTTTGGGTAAATACCAAAGTATGTGATTGCTGGATCGTATGGTAAGAATATGTTTATGTTTATGTGAATTGGCCAAACTGTCTTCCAAAGTAACAGAACAACTTGCATTCCCACCAGCAATTAATGAGAGTTCCTGCTTTTCTACAACCTCACCAAAATCTCAATAAAGATGCGTCTACATCTACACTGAATCTACAGATGACTTTGGGTAGCATGGACATTTTCATAATATTAACTCTTCTAATCCGCGAACATGCAATAGATTTCCATTTATTTGTGTCTTTTTCAATTTCTTATATCAATGTCTTATAGTTTTTGGTGTATATATCTTTCACTTTCTTGGTTAAATTTATTTTTAAGTATTTTATTGTTTTTGATGCTAAGTGGAATTGTTTCTTTTTCAGATAGTTCATTGTTAGTGCGTACAAGTGTGACTGAATTTTATATGTTGATTTTGTATCCTGAAACTTTACTGAATTTATTTATTAGTTCTAAGGGTTTTTGGAGCTTTTTTTAAAAAAGGAAACTCTGTCCCCAATGTGGGGCTCAAACTCATGGCCCTGAGATCAAGAGTCACATGTTCTACAGACAGAGCCGGCCAGGTGCCCCAGTTTCGGGAGTCCTTAGGAAGATCACGCCATCAGCAAACAGATAATTTTACTACTTTTTCTCATTTGGATGTCTTTTATTTACTTTTTCTAACTGCTCTGACTAGGACTTTCAGTACTATGGTGAATAGGAGTTGTGAGTGTGGATACACTTGTTCTTGATCTTAGAGGAAAAGCTTTCAGCCTTTATACCACTGAGTATGATGTTAGCTGTTGGTTTGTCATATATGGCCTTTATTAAGTTAAGGTATGTTCTTTCCATACCCAGTTTGCTAAGAGATTTTATCACGAAAGGATGTTGACATTTGTCAAATGCTTTTTCTGCATCTATTGAGATGATCATATGGTTTTTATCTTTCATTCTATTAATGTAGTGTGCTATATTTATTAATTTGCATATGTTGAGTCATCTTTTCATCCCAAGGATAAATCCCACTTGATGATGGTGCAGGATCTATTTACTGTGTTGTGGAATTCAGTTTGCTGATTTTTGCATCTATGTTCACCAGGGATATTAGCCTGTAGTTTCCTTTTCTGGTATTATCCTTATCTGGCTTTGATATCAGGGTAATGCTTATTATAAAATAAGTTTGGTAGTATTCCCTCCACTTCAGCTTCTTAGATGAGTTTAAGAATGATTGATATTAATTCTTCTTTAAATAAGAATTTAACCATGCAGTCATCTGGTCATGGGCTTTTTTTCTGTTGGGATGTTTTTGATTACTGATTCAATATCCTTACTTGCTATTGGTCTTTTCAGATTTTCTCTTTCTTCATGATTCAGTCTTTTTTTTTTTTTTTTAAGATTTAATTATTTATTTATTTGACAGGAGAAAGTGAGAGAGCACAAGCAGGGGGAGCAGCAGAGGGAAAGGGAGAAGCAGACCCCCCTGCTGTGCAGGGAGCTCAATGCGGTGCTCGATTCCAGGATTCTGGGATCTGACCCGAGCTGAAGGCAGACGCTTAACCAATTGAGCCACCCAGGTGCCCCCATGACTCGGTCTTGGCAGATTGTATGTTTCTATGAATTTATCCATTTTTTTAGAATGTCCAATTTGTTGACATGTTATTTCATAGTAGTGTCTTATGATCCTTTGTATTTCTGTGATATTAGTTGTAATTCTGCTCTTTCATTTCTAATTTTATTTATTGGAGTCCTCTCTTTTTTTCTTCGTAAGTCTCGCTAAAGGTTTTTAAAACACATATATCTTCTCAAAAAATCAACTTTTGGTTTGTTGATTTCTTCTGGTGCTTTTCTATTCTCTGCTTCATTTATTTCTGTTCTGATTTTTGTTATTTCCTTTCTTCTGCTAATTTTGGGCTTAGTTTGTTCTTGTTTTTCTAGTTCCTTGAGGCATAAAGTTAGGTTGTTTATTTGAGATCTGTCTTTATTTTTAATGTAGATATTTATCAATATAATCTTCCTCTTATGATTGCTTTTGCTGCATCCCTTAAGTTTTGGTATGTTGTATTTCCATTTTCATTTGTTTAAGAGACTCGTTTATTTCCCTTTTGATTTTATCTTTGACCCATTGGTTGTTGAAATCCCAGCAAATCAAGAGAAAAAGCTACTAGAACAAATAAACAATTTAGCAAGGTCATTAGATACCTGGTCAACATACAAAAATCAATTGTATTTCCATAGAGTAGCAATGAACAATCAGAAATCGAAGTGTAAGAAACAATACCATATACAATTACACCAAAAAAAAAAAAACAAAACCAAAAACCCATGACATGGGTATAAGTCTAACAAATGCTGTATAAAATTCGTATGCTAAAAACTACAAAACACTGATGAAAGAAATAAAAGAAGCCTGAGGCAAATGGCAAGATATACCTTGTTTCCAGATTAGAAGACTCAATATCATTAAGAGGTTAATTCTTCCTAGAGATTTATAGATTCAATCCAATCCATTTCAAAATTCCAGCGGGAATTTTGGTAGACATCAGCAAGTCGATTCTTTTTTTTTTTTTTTACATTTTTACATTTTTTTAAAATTTAAAATCAATTAACGAACATATAGTGTATTATTGGTTTCAGAGGTATACGGTCAGTGATTCATCAGTCTTATATAATACCCAGTGCTCATTACATCACATGCCCTCTTAACGTCTCTTACCCAGTTACCCCATCCCCCCCACCTCCCTCCCCTCCAGCAACCCTCAGTTTGTTTCCTATGATTAAGAGTCTCATGGTTTGTCTCCCCCTCTGGTTTCACCTTGTTTTATTTTTTCCTCTCTTCCTCTATGTTCCTCTGGTTTGTTTCTTAAATTCCACATATTAGTGAAATCATATGATAATTGTCTTTCTCTGGTTCCATCCATGTTTTTGCAAATGGCAAGATTTCATTTCTTTGATGGCTATGTAATATTCCATTGTATATATATACCACCTCTTTATCCATTCATCTCTCGATGGACATCTGAGATCTTCCCATAGTTTGGCTATGGGAATAATCCCTTCAGATTATTAATTATATTTGTATCTTTGGGGTAAATACCCAGTAGTACAATTGCTGGGTTGTAGGGTGGCTCTATTTTCAACTTTTTGAGGAACCTCCATACTGTTTTCCAGAGTGGTTGCACCAGCTTGCATTCCCCCCAACAGTGTAAGAGGGTTCCCCTTTCTCTGCATCTTTACCCACATGTGTTGTTTCCTGACTTATTAATTTAAGCCATTCTGACCAGTGTGAGGTGGTATCTCATCATGGTTTTGATTTGTATTTCCCTGATGCCAAGTGATGTGGAACATTTTTTCATGTGTCCGTTAGCCATTTGGATGTCTTCTTTGGAAAAATATCTGTTCGTGTCTTCTGCCCATTTCTTGATTGGATTATTTGTTCTTTGGGTGTTGAGTTTGATAAGTTCTTTATCGATTTTGGATACTACCAGTATCGTTTTGGTTTTCTTTTTCAACGTTCCTTTGGCTATTTGGGGTCTTTTCTGGTTCCACACAAATGTTAGGATTATTTGTTCCAGCTCTGTAAAAAAAGTTGATGGTATTTTGATAGGGACTGCATTGAATGTGTAGATTGCTCTAGGTAGCATAGGCATTTTAACAATATTTTTTCTTCCAATCCATGAGTATGGGATGTTTTTCCATTTCTTTGTGTCTTCCTCAATTTCTGTCATGAGTGTTCTATAGTTTTCTGAGTGCAGATCCTTTGCCTCTTGGTTAGGGTTATTCTTAGGTATCTTATGGTTTGGGGAGCAGTTGTAAATGGGATTGACTCCTTAATTTCTCTTTCTTCTGTCTCATCCTTAGTGTATAGAAATGCAACTGATTTCTGTGCATTGATTTTATATCCTGCCACTTTGCTGAATTCCTGTATGAGTTCTAGCAATGTTGGGATGGAGTCTTTTGGGTTTTCCACATAGAGTATCCTGTCATCTGTGAAGAGTGAGAGTTTGACTTCTTGTCAATTCAGATGCCTTTTATTTCTTTTTGTTGTCTGATTTCGGAGGCTAGGCCTTCTAGTACTACTTTGAACAGCAGTGGTGATAGTGGACATCACTGCCGTGTTCCTGACCTTAGGGGAAATGCTCTCAGTTTTTCCCCATTGAGAATAATATTCGCTATGGGCTTTTTGTAGATGGTTTTATGATATTGACGTATGTTCCCTCTACCCCTACACTGTGAAGAGTTGTTTTCTTTTTTAAGATTTTATTTATTTATTTGACAGAGAGAGACAGCCAGAGAGAGAGGGAACACAAGCAGGGGGAGTGGGAGAAGAAGAAGTAGTCTCCCAGAGAAGCCTGATGTGGGGCTCGATCCCAGAACGCTGGGATCATGCCCTGAGCCGAAGGCAGATGCTTAACGACTGTGCCACCCAGGCGCTCCTGTAATTCTCCTCTCTGGTGAGGTCTTTGTCTGGTTTTGGGATCAATGCTGACCTCACAGAAAGAGTTTGAAAGTTTTCCTTCCATTTCTATTTTTTGAAACAGCTTCAGAAGAATAGGTATTGATTCTTCTTAAAATATTTGGGTGAATTCCCCTGGGAAGCCATCCGGCCCTGGGCTCTTGTTTGTTGGGAGGTTTTTGATTAACACTTCAATTTCCTTGCTGGTCATGGGTCTGTTCAGGTTTTCTATTTCTTCCTGTTTCAGTTTTGATAGTTTATATGTTTCTAGAAATGCATCCATTTCTTCCAGATTGCCTAATTTTTTGGCATGTGGATGCTCATAATATGTTCTTATAATTGTTTGTATTTCTTTGGTGTTGGTTGTGATCTCTCCGCTTTAATTCATGATTTTATTTATTTTGGTCCTTTCTCTTTTCTTTTTGATAAGTCTGGCCAGGGTTTATCAATCTTATTAATTCTTTCAAAGAACCAGCTCCTAGTTTCGTTATCTGTTCTACTGGTTTTTTGTTTTGTTTTGTTTTGTTTTTGTTTGGTTTGGTTTCTATTTCACTGATTTCTGCTCTAATCTATTATTTCTCTTCTCCTTCTGGGTTTAGGCTTTATTTGCTGTTCTTTCTCCAGATCCTTTAGGTGCAAGGTTAGGTTGTGTATTTAAGACCTTCCTCATTTCTTGAGTAAGGCTTGTATTGCTATATACTCACCTCTTAGGACTGCTTTTGCTGTATCCCAAAGATCTTGTACAGTTGTGTTTTCATTTTCATTTGTTTCCATGAATTTTTTAAATTCTTCTTTAATTTCCTGACTCAGGTTGACTCATGCATTCTTTAGTAGGATGCTTTTTAGCCTCCATGTATTTGAGTTCTTTCCAATTTCCTCTTGTGATTGAGTTCCAGTCTCAAAGCATTGTGGTCCAAAAATATGCAGGAAATGATCCCAGTCTTTTGGTACTGGTTGAGACCTGATTTGCGACCCAGTATGTGATCTATTCTGGAGAACGTTCCATGTGCATTCGAGAAGAATGTGTATTCTGTTGCTTTAGTTTGGAGTGTTCTGAATATATCTGTGAAGTCCATCTGGTCCAGTGTGTCATTCAAACCCCTTGTTTCCTGGTTGATCTTCTGCTTAGATGATCTGTCCATTGTAGTGAGTGGGGTGTTAAAGTCCCCTAGTATTATCGTATTATTATCAATGTGTTTGTTTAATTTTATTATTAATTGGCTTATATAATTGGCTGCTCCCATGTTAGGAGCATAAATATTTACAATCATTAGATCTTCTTGTTGGATAGACCCTTTAATGATTATTAGTTTCCTTCCTCATCTCTTATTACAGTCTTTGGTTTAAGATCTAATTTCTCTGATATAAGGATTTCCACCCCAGCTTTCTTTTGATGTCCATTAGCATGATAAATCGTTTTCCATTCCCTCACTTTAAATCTGGAGGTGCCTTTGGGTCTAAAATGAGTCTCTTACAGACAGCATATCGATGAGTCTTGCTTTTTTATCCAATCTGATACCCGTGTCTTTTGATTGGGGCATCTAACCCATTTAACATTCAGAGTAGCTATTGAACGATATGAATTTAGTGCCATTATATTCCCGCAAAATGACTGTTTCTGTATATTGTCTCTGTTCCTTTATGGTCTATGTTACTTTTGGGCTCTCTCTTTGCTTAAAGGATCCCTTTTAATATTTCTTGTAGGGCTGGTTTGGTGATCACAAATTTTTTTAGTTTCTGTTTGTCCTGGAATGTATCATGCCAGTCCTTTCTGGCCTGCCAGGTCTCTGTGGATACGTCTGCTGCTAGCCTAATGTCTCTACCCTTATAGTTTATGGACCTCTTATCCCCGAGCTGCTTTCAGATTTTCTCTTTGTCTCTGAGATTTGCAAGTTTCACTATTATATATCTGGGTGTTAGCCTATTTTTACTGATTTTGAGGGGGGTTCTCTGTGTCTCCTGGACTTGGATGCCTGTTTCTTTCCCCAGATTAGGGAAGTTCTCCACTATAATTTGCTCCAATATACCTTCTGTCCCCCTCTCTCTTTCCTCTTCCTCTGGGATCCCAATTATTCTAATGTTGTT
The DNA here is from genome assembly GCF_017311325.1 of Ursus maritimus. Lineage (NCBI taxonomy): Eukaryota > Metazoa > Chordata > Mammalia > Carnivora > Ursidae > Ursus > Ursus maritimus. Next base: position 8,540,741 of record NW_024423786.1, read on the forward strand.
TCACTTTATGGTATCACTTATCTCTCAAATTCTCCCTTCACGATCCAGTAGTTGTTCATCTCTCTTTTTCTCAGCATCTTTATTCTCCATCATTTTATCTTCTATATCACCAATTCTCTCTTCTGCCTCATTTATCCTAGCAGTTAGAGCCTCCTTTTTTTTTTTTTTTAAGATTTTATTTATTTATTCGAGAGAATGTGAATGAGAGGGAGAGCACAACCGGGGGGATGGGCAAAGGGAGAAGGAGAAGCAGACTCCCTGCTGAGCAGGGAGCCCAATGTGGGGCTTGACCCTAAGGCCCTGGCATCATGATCTGAGACGGAGGCAGACACTTAACTGACTGAACCACCCAGGCACCCCTAGAGCCTCCATTTTTTATTGCATCTCATTAATAGCCTTTTTAAATTTCTACTTGGTTAGATTTTAGTTCTTTTATTTCTCCAGAAAGGGATTCTCTGGTGTCTTCTGTGTTTTTTTCAAGCCCAGCTAGTATCTTCATAATCATTATTCTGAACTCTAATTCTGACATCTTACTTACGTCCATACTGATTAGGTCCCTAGCAGTCAGTACTGCCTCTTGTTCTCTTTTTGGAGGTGAGTTTTTCCGTCTTGTCATTCTGTCCAGAGAAGAATAGATGAACAAGAGAACAAATATTAAAATGGCAACAATGACCCCAGAGAAATAGACACTAAACAAATCAGAAGAGAACTGTAACCAAAAAAAAAAAAAAAAAAAAAAATTAATAAAAATAATTTTAAAAAAAGAGATAATATAATAAGACAGGTGAACAGAATAGAGCAATACACTGGATCCTGTGTGTGTTTTGGTCTGTTTGTTAGAAAACTAGATCCCAAAATTGTAAAGAAAGGAAAAGTTATATATGTACAAAAATAAAATTAAATACAATGAAAGGACAGAATATAACTGTAAAAATGAAAATTAAAAGACAAGAAGAAACAAAATAGGAAAAAAAAAAAAAGGAAGGGATATGAACAGACAGGTGAACAGACCAGAGCAATACACTACCCTGAGTGTATTTTGGCCGGTTTGTTAGAAGAAACTACATATCAAAACTGTAAAGAAAGAAAAATTTATATATATACAAAAATAAAATTAAATACATTGAAAGGATAGAATGTAACTGTAAAGATGAAAATTAAAGACTTTAACAAAACAAAAAAACAAAATGGAATAAGAAAAAAAAGAGAGAATATGATCAGACAGGTGAAGAGAACAGAGCCATACACTAGATTTTGGTGTATTTTAGTCTGTTAGAAGAAAGTGCATGCCAAAATTGTAAAGAAAGAAAACATATATATATATATACAAAAATGAAATTAAATACAATGAAGGAATAGAATATAACTGTAAAAATAAAAATAAAAAGACTTTAAAAAAGAGTTGATAAAGGAAATTGGTTGAAAAAGGAAAGAGAAAAAAATAAAAATAAATTACAACTGAAAGACTAAAGAATCATGGAGAAAAAGCCACGAATTCTATCTTCCATATGGAGTTTTGCCGTTCTCATTCATTGGTAAACTTGGTCTTGGCTGGATGTTCTTGTGGATCTTCTGGGGGAGGGGCCTGTTGCGTTGATTCTCAAGTGTCTTTGCCCCAGGCGGAATTGTACCGCCTCTGCCAGGGGGCCAGGCTAAGTAATCTGCTTTGGTTTACTCTATATGGCTTTTGTTCCCTGAAGGCATTCTGCGCAAGCTTTAGAGGATGAGAATGAAAACAGTGGCCTCTCAATCTCCATCAGGAGCCAAAAGCTTGGGGCCCCACTCTTCAGTGCCCCTCAGAGAAAAGCAGTTCATCGGTCCTGTCTCCCTCCTCTCTGTCCACACTCTGTGCTCACCCGGCCTGTGACTGAGCGTTTTGTTTTGTTAATAAAAAAGGAGAGGATCTTCCTTTCTTTTTTAAAGATTTGATTTATTCATTGGAGAAACAGACAGAGAGAGAACGAGTGGTTGGGGAGGCAGAGGGAGAAGCAGGATCCCCACTGAGCAGGGAGCCCAACACAGATCTCGATCCCAGGACCCTGGAATCATGATCTGAGCTGAAGGCAGACGCTTAACCAACCGAGTGAGCCATGCAGGTGCCCCTTGACCGAGCATTTCTATCTCAGGCACGCCACCCTGTTGCGAATCTCCTTGCAGCAGGTTCCCGCAGGACGCACCCGTGCCCCTCCTCCCAGGGGAGAAGGAGGGGTCTCGCTGGTTCTGCTGCTTACTGATTGTGGCAGTTTTCATGGTTTATGGCAACCCCGAGCTGAGAGTCCACTCCTGGGCTCACTTTTTGTAGCTGGCTTCCCTGCTCCATCTGCCACACTCAGGCACACCCGGTCTCCCTGTGACCCTGGGGAACCTGGGACCACACTGACCCAGCTAGGGTACTGTCCCCCCCCCCCCCTTTAGCCACCTGAGTGCCTTTCAGGCAGGATGTCCCTCACCGGAGCAGACTTCTAAGAGTTCTGATTTTGCACTCCACTGCTATATCACTCGCTGTAGCCGGGTTTTGGAGCCCCCCCCCCCACCGCCGTCTATCTTCCCATATAGTGCCTCAGATTCACTTCGCCACACTTCTTACCTTGTAGAAAGTGGTTGCTTTTCTGTTTGTAGGTAGCAGGTATTCTTTTCTTAGATCTCAGGTTGTGTTTGCAGGTGGTTCAGAATGCTTTGGTAGCTCTCTAGCTGAATTCCTGGGACCAGACCAAATTAAGGTCTCCTACTCCTCCGCCATCTTGGACTCCTCCCCTCAGCAAGTCATTTCTAAGATTTAGCCTGAAAGTAAGGGTGCCTGGGTGGCTCAGTCGGTTAAGCATCTGCTTTCGGCTCAGGTCGTGATTGTGGAGTCTTGGGATAGAGCCCCACAATGGGCTCCCTGCTCAGCAGAGGACCTGCTTCTCCCTCTGCTTGTGCTTTCTCACTTCCTCTTAATTAAAAAAATTAAATCTTAAAAAAAAAAAGAGAGACAGTAAAGGAACTGGAATAGTCAAAATAATTTTTAAAAAGAACAAAGTTGGAGGACTCATACGACTTTATCTCAAGTCTTATATGAAGCGATAGAAGTCAAGATAAACTGGTACTGATGAAAGGATAGACACAAATCAATGGTACATAAGAGTTCAGAAAAAAATTCAAATGTGATCAACTTATTTTTTAGGCATCTTTATTTAAATACAATTCACATGCCATAAAATTTACACATTTAAAACATACAATTTTTTGGGGCGCCTGGGTGGCACAGCGGTTAAACGTCTGCCTTCGGCTCAGGGCGTGATCCCGGCGTTATGGGATCGAGCCCCACATCAGGCTCCTCCGCTATGAGCCTGCTTCTTCCTCTCCCACTCCCCCTGCTTGTGTTCCCTCTCTCGCTGGCTGTCTCTATCTCTGTCAAATAAATAAATAAAATCTAAAAAAAAAAAAAAAAAATTTAAAACATACAATTTTTTGGCTTTAGTAAATTTACAGAGTTGTGCCAAATATCACCAAAATCTAAGTTTAGAATATTTTAATCATCCGAAAAAGAAACTTCATACCTTGTAGCCATCATTGCTCACTCACCCATTCCTCCAGCCTTAGGTAGCCACTAATCAATCTACTTTCTGTCTCTATAGATTTAACTATTCTGGACCTTTCGTATAAATGATATCCTACAATATGTAGTCCTTTTGTTACTAGCTTTTTTCACTTAGCATTTTGTTTTCAAGGTCCATCTGTGTTGTGGCATGTATTAGCACTTCATTCCTTTGTATGGCTGAATAATATTCCATTGTATGGCGATGCTATATTTTATGTATGTAGTCATCAGTTGATGGACATTTTGGTTGTTTCCTTTTTTTGGCTATTGTGAATAATGGTGGTCTGAACAATCATGCACAAGTTTTTGTGTGTACATATGTTTTTATTTCTCTTGGGAAGAACTTGAGCTTGGAACATATGGAGAGGATTCAGTTGCCCCCAGATTAAGTTGAGTTGTATGCTTTGGGTGTGTAAAGCTCCAGATGGTTAGTTTAGAACCAATGTGGGAATCTCTTTCCATGGCATCTGCTAGTCTTTGAAAGTTCCTCAGAAGCAATCACTTCTGCTTCTTATAGGCTTTCTATGCTCCAGATTAAGGTTGTGGCCTGGTCACTGTTCCCCTATGCTAGGAGTGGAATTGTTGGGTTATATGGTAATACTATGTTTAACATTTTGAGAAACTTCCAAATTGTTTTCCAAGGTAGCTGCTCCATTTTACATTCCCACCATCAATGTATGAGGGTTCCAATTTCTCCACATTCTTACCAACACTTGTTATTATCTGTCTTTTTAATTTTAGTCACCTTAGGGGGTGTGAAGAGGTTCACATGTGGTTCAATTTATTTTTTTTAAGATTTTATTTATCTATTTGAGACAGAGAGCAAGAGAGAGAGAACGGGTGGGGGTAGAGGGAGAGAGAGAAGCAGGCTCCCCACTGAGCAGGGAGCCCAATGCAGGGCCCCATCCCAGGACCCCGGGATCATACCTGAGCCAAAGGCAGATGCTTAACTGACTGAGCTGCCCAGGCGCCCCAAGTTTCCATTTATTTTTCACAAAATGCGAAAGCTCTTCAAAGGAGAAAAGATGGTCTTTTCAACAAATACTGCCAGGACAATTGGATATCCATATGCAAAAGACGGAACGTCAATCCTATCCTCTCATCACAAATAAAAATTAACTCAAAATGGATTATAGAAGAGTGCCTGGGTGACAGTTGGTTGAGTGTCCAACTCTTGATTTCAGCTCAGGTCATGATCTCCGGGTACTGGGATTGAGCCCTGCTTCAGGTTCTGTGCTCAGTGGGGAGTCAGCTTGAGGATTCTCTCCCTCTCCCTCTGACCCTCCCCCGCTTGCTTGCGTGCTCTCTGTCTCAAATAAATAAATAAATTTTTAAGAAATGGATTATAGACTTTAATTGAAGTCAAAAACTATAAAAATTCTGGAAGGAAACAGAGGAATATTTTTATTACCTAGATCAGGCAAAAATTGCTTAGATACTATATAAAAAATATAATCCATAAAATTAAAAAAAAAGATAAATTAGCCTTCCTCAAAATTAAGAACAGTTGCTCTTCAAAAGATATTGTTAGAAGAATGAAAGGATGAGTCACAAGTTAGGAGGAAATATTTTCAAAACACATACCTAATAAAGGACTTGAATTCATAATATACAAAGAACTCTCAAAACTTTATAAGTTTTGACTTTATAATCAGTCAATTGCTCAATAGAAAATAGGCAAAAGATTTGAACAGACACTTCAATGAAGAAAATAAGTACATGAAAAGATGCTCAACATCATAGTTATTAGGGAAATGTAAATTTAAAGCATAATGAGATACCCACTCAAATGGCTCAAATTAAAGAAAAAATACCAAGTCCTAGTGAAGATGTGGAGTGACTGGAGCACTTATACCTTCCTGGTGGGAATGCAATATGGTACACTCTGGAAAACTGTTTGGCAGTTTCTTATATGAAGTTGAATATGTACTTACCATGCGACTCAGCAATCTCACTCTTAGGTATTTACCCTAGAGAAATGACAACTTACATTCATACAAAAATCTATTCATGTATGTTTATAATAGCCTTATTTATAATTGTCAAAATGTAGAAACAATCCAAGTGGCTCTCAACTAGGTAAACTAGGGTTCATCTCTGCAATGGCTCAATACTCAGCAGTTCAAAGAAACCAACTAGTGATATACCCAACAGCATGTTTGAATGGCAAATTGCATTATGCCACATTAAAGAAGTCACACTCAAAGGGTACATACTGTATGATTCCACTTATGTGACATTGTTGAAAAGGCAAAACCAAAGAGGATAGAAAACAACCAAGGTTGTTGCCCAGGGTTTAGACTGTGGTGAGGAGCCAACATCAAAAGGACAGTAGGAGATTTGGGGGGATGGTAGAACTGTTCTGCATTTTAATTGTAGCAGAGGTTACAAAGCTGTATGTTTGTTAATACTGAGGAGAGTGAATTTTACTGTATGTAAATTATACCTCAATAAATCTGACTTTTAAAAATTACACTTTGGAGGGCTTTAACTAGAAGATGGAATGAAAAATACATAGAGATAATGAAGATGGAAGAATATGGTTCTAAGTTAAAATATTCTTTTTTTAAGAAGCAGCTTCCATGCCCAGCATGGAGCCCAATGCAGGCCTCGAACTCATGACCTTGAGATCAAACCTGAGCTGAGATCAAGAGTTGGACGCTCAACCGACTGAGCCACCCAGGTGCCCCTAAATTAAAATATTCTAAGATCCATTTCTGCTTAGAAGGATTATAGAGATCTTGATTTACTTTAGATATCATGTTAAGTGCACATATTTTATTTTATTTTATTTTATTTTATTTTATTTTATTCTTTTTAGATGCACATATTTTAAAATGTAGGGATGACCAATAAAGGGTAGAAAGAAAATAAAGGCACCTTTGCCTTACATAAGTAATCTATGTTAGAATAAGATGTTTTGTGTGGAAACAGACTGGGAGGAAACCTGGTTTCCATTATGTTAAGTGGGAAAAATGATAACTCATGACATTTCAACACCAAACTCCAAACAATTTCTTAGAACAGAAATAAAATACAGTGAATCACCTGCAACATGAGCAAGAATCTATCATGTTAAGATTTAATATGATTAAAACCATTGCTTCCATGCATTTGCTGGCATAAGGATAGCCATAAAGACCAATAAAATAGAATAGAGAGCCCAGAAATAAACCCTTACATATATGGACAAATTTCAGCAAGGGTGCCAAAACCATTCAATGGGAAAAGGACAGTCTTTTCAATAAATGGTACTGGGATAACTGGATAGCCATATGCAAAAGAATGAAATTGAACCCTTACCTTATACTATAAACAAAAATTAACTCAAATGGATCAATTACCTAAATGTAAGAGTTGAAACTATACAACGCTAGAAGAAAACATAGGGAAGAAGCTTTATGACATTGGATTTGGCAATGATTTATCAGATATGACACCAAAAGCACAGGCAACAAAAGAAAAAAACTGATAAATTGGACTTCACCAAAGTTTAAAACGTTTCTGTACCAAAGGACACTATCAAGAGAATGAAAAGAGAACTCATGAGTGGAAGAAAATATTTGCAAATCGTATCTGAGAAGGGATTAATATTCTGAAAATATGAAGAACCTTTACAACTCAACAATAAATAACCCAATCCAAAAATGAGAAAAGGATGTGAATAGAGATTTCTCTAAAGAAAATACATGAACAGTCAATAAGCACATGAAAAGATTTTTTTGAAAGATTTTATTTATTTATTTGACAGAGAGAGAGCCAGCGAGAGAGGGAACGCAAGTAGGGGGAGTGGGAGAGGAAGAAGCAGGCTCCCAGCGCTCCCAGTGGAGCAGGGAGCCTGATGCGGGGCTCGATCCCAGGACCCTGGGATCACGCCCTGAGCACGCTTAACGACTGAGCCACCCAGGCGCCCCATGAGCCACCCAGGCACGAAAAGATTTTTAAAAAAAGATTTTATTTATCCATTTGAGAGAGAGTGAGCGAGAGAGAGAGCCTGAGCAGGGTGGGGATGGGAGGGGCAGAGGGAGAGGGAGAAGCAGACTCCCTGCTGAGCAGGGAGCCACAATTCGGGTCAATTTCATGACCCTGAGATATGACCTGAGCCAAAATCAAGAGTTGGATGTTTAACTAACTGAGCCACGCTGGCACCCCACCTTTTAACTATTTTTAAGTGTACAATATACTTGCAGGCTCCTTGCTCAGTGCAGAGTCTGCTTAAGATTCTCTCTCCCTCTCCCTCTGCACCTCCCCTCAAATAAATAAATAAATAAATCTTTAAAAAAATTATGCTAAGTAAAATAAGCCAGACACAAAAGGACAAATATTGTATGATCCCAGTTAGATAAGATACCTAGAATAGGCCAAATCATAGAGAAGGAAGTAGAATAGAAGTTACCTGGGGCTGGGGACATAGGAAAAATAGGGAGTTATTGTTTAAATGTTACAGAGTTTCAGTTTGGGATGATAAAAAGGTTTTGGAAATATAAGTGGTGGTGGTTGCACAACATTGTGAATGTACTTAATGCAATGACATGAAATTGAGCCCTGTGTTGGGCTCTGTGCCGGGTGTGGAGCCTGCTTAAGAGTCTATCTCTCTTCCTCTCCCTCTGCCCCTCCCCCCTCTAAAAAATGGTTAAAAGGATAAATTTTTACTGTATATTTTACCACACACACAGAATCCAAAAACCATTGCTTCTTAACCACCAAATAAATAATATAGTTTTAGCAAACAATAGTTTTTTTTGTTTTTTTTTTAGCAAACAATAGTTTTTATGCAATAGCATAGCACGTGATGCTTCTCTTAGCACCAACAACTTCTGAAATTCACACCCCTTTTGTTGACAGGAAGGCACACTTTGGAAAGAATACTTGATTCTGATATCCTATCAATAGTGGTTGGAAGTTATCTGAAAACATTTCCTACAATGAGTTTTGTTTAAAATATTGCACTGAGTTTTGGGAATGTAAATATAAAATTTCCTTACATAAATGTTGGACAGAAAATGTTGCATTCAAAGATAGAAAGTTAGTGTGGAGTTCTGGTATTGAAAACCAAGAGAATTCTCCTAGGAAATGGTAACTGGGGAAATGTCTCACAAGGTATGAATTATAGATCTTCCAAACCAACAGAAGGAAAACTAAGAATAAAGAAAACTAGACCAGGGTGCCTGGGTGATGCAGTTGGGTTAGAGTCCAACTCTTGGTTTTGGCTCAGGTCTGCTCTCAGGGTTGTGAGATCAAGCCCTGAGTTGGGCTCTCCACTCAGCACAGAGTGTGCTTCAGTATCTCTTCTTCTCCCTCTGCCCCTCTACCTCTGTTCCTCCACTCTCTCTCTCTCAAATAAATTTATCTTAAAAATAAAAAAGAAAAGAAAAGAAAACTAGACCTTTGAAATAGAAGGAGTAGGTGCGCCTGGCTGGCTCAGCTGGTGGAGCATGTGACTCTTGATTTTGGGATTGTAAATTCAAGCCCCTCATTGGGTGTAGAGATTACTTAAAAATAAAACATTAAAAAAAAGAAATAGGTGAAGTAAAGTATAATTAGTGTATAGTATAAAAGTATAGAAAATGTAAAACACAAAATTGGCACAAATTAATTCAAATTGATCAATAAGCACGATAAATGTAAACAGATTAATTTTTACCTATTATAAGACAGACTCCCATAATGGATATCTTTTTTGAAGCTTTTTGATTTTTACGAAAGACACTCCAAAAACAATGAAACAGAAAGACTAAAGGTAAAAGAGTATACACCAGGGAAATAATAGCCAAAAGAATGCTAGTATCAATCTAATAACTTAGTCTTGATATATGAAGCAAAAATCAACAGACTCGCAAGCAGGAATTGGCAAATCAGCAATCATAATGGAAGATCTTTTCTTCAACTTTTTTTTTTTTAAGATTTTATTTATTTATTTGACAGAGATATAGACAGCCAGTGAGAGAGGGAACATAAGCAGGGGGAGTGGGAGAGGAAGAAGCAGGCTCATAGTGGAGGAGCCTGATGTGGGGCTCGATCCCATAACGCTGGGATCACGCCCTGAGCTGAAGGCAGACGCTTAACCGCTGTGCCACCCAGGCGCCCCTTCCTCAACATTTTTTAATGAGAACCTTCAATGTACTGGAAGTTGAAAGAAGCTTACTATGTACACCCAAATACAGACATACCTTGGAGATAGTGTAGGTTCAGTTCTAGACCACCACAATAAAGCAAATATTGCCAGAAAGGGAGTCAAATAATTTTTTTGGTTTCCCAGTGCATATAAAAGTTGTTTACACTATACCGTAGTTTACTAAGTGTGAAATAGCATTAGATCTAAAAAACAATGCACATACCTTAATTAAAAATTACTTTATTGCTTTCATCTGAGCTTTCAGCAAGTTTTTAATCTTTTTGCTGGTAGAGAGTCTTGCCTTCATGTTGATGGTTACTAACCAATCAGCGTGGTGGTGTTGAAGGTTGAGGTGGCTGTGGCAATTTCTAAAAATAAGACAATGAAGTTTGCTGCATCTAATGACACTTCCCTTCACAAATGGTTTCTCTGTAGCATGTGATTCTGTTTGATAGCATTTTACCCACAGTAGAACTTCTAACAGAATTGGAGTCCATCCTCTCAAACCCTGTTGCTGCATTATCAACTAAGTTTATGTAATATTCTAAATCCTTTGTTGTCACTTGAACGATCTTCATATCAACTTCACCAGGACTAGATTCCATCTCAAGAAACCATGTTCTTTGCTCATCCATAGGAAGCAATCCTTGTGAATTAAAATTTTATCATGAGATTGCAGCAATTCAGTCACATCTTCAGGTTCCACTTCTTTCTTTTTTTTTAAATTTTATTTATTTATTTGACAGAGAGAGAACAAGTGCAAGCACAAGCAGAGGGAGAGGCAGAGGGAGAAGCAGGCTCCCCACTGAGCAGGGAGCCCAATGTGGGACTTGATCCTAGGACCCTGGGATCATGATCTGAGCCAAAGTCAGATGCTTAACTGACTGAGCCACCCAGGCACCCCTCAACTTTTTTTTTAAAGATTTTATTTATTTATTTATTTATTTATTTGAGAGAGAGTGGAGGGTCAGAGGGAGAGGGAGAGAGAGAATCTCAAGCAGACTCCATGCTGAGCATAGAGCCCAATGCAGGGCCCAATCTCACGACCCAGAGATCATGACCTGAGCAGAAATCAAAAGTCAGACACCTAACTGACTGAGTCATCCAGGCACACCCAGGTTCCATTTCTAATTCTAGTTCTCCTGCTATTTCCACCACATCTGCTGTTACTTCCTCCACTGAAGTCTTAAACCCTCAAAGTCATCCATGAGGATTGGAATCAACTTCTTCCAAACTCCTGTTCATGTCGATGTTTTGACCTTTTCCTGCAATCATAAATGGTCTTAATGACATCTAGAATGGTGAATCCTTTCCAGAAGATTTTCAATGTATTCTGCCCATCCATCAGAGGAAACACTATCTATGGCAGCTGTATCCTTGTGAAATGTATTTCTAAAGTAATATGTCTTGAAAAATTTAATTACTCCTTGATCCATGGAATCCAGAATGGATGCTGTGTTCATAGGCATGAAAACAATATCAATCTTTTATTTTCATCAGAGGTCTTGGGTGACCAGGTGCATTGTCAATGTGCAGGAATATTTTGAAAGAAATCTTTCTTTTCTGAGCAGTAGTTCTCAAAAGTGGGCTTAAAACATTCAGTAGACCATGTTATAAACAGATATGTTGTCATCCAGGCTTTGCTGTTCCATTTATAGAGCACAGGCAGAGTAGATTTAGTATAATCCTAAAGGGCCCTAGGATTTTCCTATAGTAAATGAGCACTGGCTTCAAATTCAAGTCACAATCTGCATTAGCTCCTAGCAAGAGAGCCAGCCTGTCCTTTGAAGCTTTGAAGCCAGGCATTGACTTCTCTCTAGCTATGAAAGTCTTAGATGGCATCTTCTTTCAATATAAGACTGTTACATCTACATTGAAAATCTGTTGTTCAGTGTAGCCACCTTCTTTAATGCTCTCAGTTAGATCTTTGGATGACTTGCTATAGCTTCTGTATTAGCACTTGCTGCCTCACCTTGTACTTTTTATGTTATAGGGATGGCTTCTTTCCTCAAGCCTCATGAACCACCTCCACCAGCCTCACACTTCTCTTCTGCAGCTTGCTCACCTCTCTCAGCCTTCACAGAATTGAAGAGAGGTGGGGTCTTGTTCTGGATTAGGCTTTGGTTTAAAGAACGTAGTGGCTGGTTTGATCTTCTGTCCAGACCACTAAAGCTTTCTTCATATCAGCAATAAGGCTGTTTCACTTTCTTATCACTCATGTGTTCACTGGAGTAGGTCTTTCCTTCAAGAACTTTTCCTTTGCATCCACAACTTGGCTAACTGTTTGGCACAAAAGGCCTAGCTTTTGGTTTGCTTTGGCTTTCGACAAGCCTTTCTCACTAAGCTGAATCATATCTAGCTTTTGATTTAAAGTGAGATATGTGACTCTTCCTTTCACTTGAACACTTGGAAGCCATTGTAGGGTTATTAATTGGCCTAACTTTCAGTATTGTTGTGTCTCAGGGAACAGGGAGGCCTGAGCAGAGGAAGAGAGATGGGGAATGGCCAGTTGGTGAAACAATCAAAACACATACACCATTTATTGATTAGGATCATTGTCTTACATGTTCTGGGTTCATGGAGCCCTAAAACAATTACAGTTGTAACATCAAAGATCACTGATCACAGATCACCATAACAAATATAATAATGAAAAAGTTTGAAATATTGTGAGAATTACCAAAATGTGACATAGACACATGAAGCAAGCAAATGCTACTGGAAAAATGGCGCCAATAGAGTTGCTCAAAGAAGGATTGCCACAAATTTCCAGTTTGTAAAAAATGCAACATCTGCAAAGTGCCATAAAGCAAAGTACAATAAAACAAGGCATGCCTGTACTTAATACCTAAGTCCTACTAGTAACATCTTACGCTCTATTGACTTTTACACATAACTATCCATCTCTCTGTCTTTCTATCCATGGATTAACCCATCTTATTTTTTCTGCATTCCAAAGTAAGCTACAGTTTCCTTTTCCTTAAAGACTTCATTAACTGAAGTTGACTATCTAGTTGCAAGTTTTTTCTTTTGAAATAAATTTTGCATGCAATAAAATGCACAAATCTTTAGTACATTTGCTGAGTTTTGACAAATGCATACACCCATGTAACCTAAATTCCCAGCAAGATATAGAATGTTACCATCATTCCATAAAGTTCTCTAATGTCCTTCCATAGTCAGTCATAATGGGATATTTTAATATACTTTCAGACAAGAAAAATTAGTAATGATCTATAAAATGTGAACAAGACAATTAACAGGCTGTAGCTAATAAACATACAGAGAATTTTCTTCCATTAATTAAGAATGCACATTCTTTGCAAGCACACAGAGAACATTTATGAAAATTGACCATGTACTGGGCCTCAAAGGAATTTTCCACAAATTTCAAAATATGAGCATCACACAAAGATCTTGCCAGGGCATGGAGCCAAGCATGGACAGAAAAGCTGGGGAGAGACTGATTCCTAACCCTATCATGAGAGCAGCTGGATTCTGCTGAAACCTATTACTGCTTATTCGAGTTTTGTGGGGTCTCTGTCATTTGCAACCCAAGAGTTCTGAATAGTACAGATGCTTACGAGGAAAGGTATGATACAGTTATTCAGGCTTCTTGTTATTATATGAACAATTCTTCACATTTTTAGTTTGCTTCAAATATAAAGCACATTATTTTTAAATAATCTGTGAAATAGTATTTTTTATGAAGACCTCTTTATAGATGAAGCAACTGACATTCAGAAAGTTTAGGTGACTCACTCAAGGTCAAGGTCCAGTGAGCCCCTTCATATGGTTCTCAAAATCTCTGAGACACCCTCTGTCATACTAATTATACCCGCATCTCTTCCCTTGTTCTTCTTCTATACAGTGAGCTCCTCAAGGGAAGGGATGGGTCTTCTTCATCTTTGTGTCCCCATTGCCTGGCACAGGGGCTATTAAATGAGATGCCACCAATATTTACTGGCTGAATGGTTGAAGGAATGAATGACTAATTCTCATGTCAAAAATACAAGAGATAATGTGTGAGATTGAGGGAGAAAGAGAAAGAGTTTTTAAAAAAGATTTAACTTATTTATTTTAGAGAGAGAGAGCATGCAAGCAGGGGTAGGGGCAGTGGGAGAGGGAGAGAGAGAATCTCAGGCAGACTCTGCACTAAGCACAGAGCCCGATGCAGGGCTCGATCTCAGCAACCTGAGATTATGACCTGAGCCAAAATCAAGAGTCAGAAGCTTAACCAACTGAGCCACCCAGATGCCCCAAGATATGGTTTTTATTAGGATTCCCGCAAGGAGGAACATTGGAGAGAAAGCTAATTCAAACCATTGTAAACCCAAAAAAGGGGGGGATTTGCGGCCCCTGGGTGGTTTAGATGGTTAAGCCTCTCCCTTCCGCTCATGTCATGATTTCCAGGTCCTAGGATCGAGCCCCATGTTAGGCTTCCAGCTCAGCGGGGAGCCTGCTTCTCCCTCTCCCTCTGCCTGTCCGCCTGCTTGTGCTCTTTCTGTCTCTCTCTCTCAAATGAATAAATAAAATCTTAAAAAAAAAAAAAACTAAAAAAGAGGGAGGATTTAAAAGAACCATGTAAAGATGGGTATAACTTCAACCCTAGGGTCTCAAACAGTAGTAAGAATATCTCCATTTTTCAGGGGTACCTGGATGGCTCAGTTTGGTGGAGCATGCATCTTTTGATCTTGGGGTTGTGAGTTCAAGCCCCACCTTGGGTGAGGAGATTGCTTAAAAATAAAATCTTAAAAAAAAAAAAAAAGAATCTCTCCATCTTTCAACCCATCTTCTGAGCACATATTGGCCTTACTTTCCTCAGGCTCCCCAAGGGGATGGTGAATGTGACCATCGATAACCTAAAATGTAGCCTCTTTACAGTGTATGATCCAAGGAATGGAGAACTGAGCATCTCTTTTTCTGTCTCTCTGCTCCACCCCCACCTCTATTTCCCCAGGGAATACCTTTGATCAGGATGGGCTCAGTTGCCCATCCTGAGGCAAAATCATTCAAGTTTGGTGGGTGTGGCAGTATTATGGACTACTTGTTTGTTTCCCCACCCCAATTCATACGTTGAGACCCTAACCTCCAATGTGATAGTTTTAGGAGGTAAGGTCTTTGGGAGGTAATTACATTTAGATGAGGTCATGAGGGTGGAGCCCTTGTGATAGGATTAGTGTCCTTCTAAAAAGAGACTACAGCTCGCTCTCTTTCTTTTTCTGCTATATGTGGAAACAGAAAGAAGGTGGCTATCTGTAAATCACGAAGTGAGTCCTCACGGGAACTGACCATGCTAGCACACTCATCACCATCCTCCAAAACTGAGAAAGAAATGTTTCATGTTTAAGCCACACAGTCTATGGTATCTCGTAATACAAGTCTGAGCTGACTAAGACAGACAGTATAACTGGCTGGCATGGGACCCATATCTACCTCTGCCTAGAGAGGGGAGGAGAGGCAGTTTCTTAAAAGAGGCTGAATACTATTATCAGAAGAAAGAAAAAGGGAATGCTGGACAGACAGACAAACCCCATAGATTTCCCATTTTGGCTTTTCTTTTCTTTTTTAAGTGAGCTCTACATCCAACATGGGGCTTGAACTCATGCCCCTGAAATCAAAAGTCACATGCCATCCTGACTGAGCCAACCAGGCACCCCTGGCTCCATTACAGCTTTATACACACATTTAAGGATTGATTCCTGAAAAGGTGACTGCAATATTTATTTTAATCCTCACAAGCATAAATTAACCTATTTTGTGTGGTAATAGATAAGTGAAGAGTAAATTCTTTAAGTAAATATGAATTCTTTACGATTTTCCACATATCCCTCATTTTTAAAGGATTAATAATATATTAAAAGCAGAATGGTTCTAATGTCTCCACATCTGAAAATTGACTCCCCCCCCCTTTTCTTTAGTCTATCTCAGTTTTTTGAAACTTTAGTACCTAAGAACTACAGGATGGGGTGGTACACATGAAAACTTGCTTATAGTAATTCATGGACAATTAAGGGGTTTTTGAGGGGTAATTTACACCACATTTCTCCCCAGCTGCATTTGTTTCTTTTTTTTTTCTTTTTTAAAATATTTTATTTATTTATTTGACAGAGAGAGAGACAGCCAGCGAGAGAGGGAACACAGCAGGGGGAGTGGGAGAGGAAGAAGCAGGCTCCTAGCGGAGGAGCTTGATGTGGGGCTAGATCCCAGAACACTGGGATCACGCCCTGAGCCGAAGGCAGACGCTTAGCGCCCCCAGCTGCATTTGTTTCTAAAGATTTTATTTTTAAGTAGTCTCTACATGCAACATGAGGCTTGAGTTCCCAACCCTGAAACTAAGAGCTGTATGCTAGTCCTACTGCGCTAGCCAGGCGCCCCCGCCCCCCCCCACCAAAGTGCATTTGTTTTAGAACCTAACCTCCTACAAAAGACGAAATACTCTCTACTAATATTTATGAGCATCTATTGTGTGACCGATACCTTACATATTTTACCTCAGTTAAACCATGTGAGGCTAAGGAGTTGTTCAACTTTATAGACTAGAAAAATGAGGATCAAAGAATTTACATAACATACTATTCAAACCCACACAGTTTTTGGGTATCAGGGTTAGAATACAGCTACCCATTGTCTGACTCCATAGCTCCGGTGCCTCTCTGCAAGGGCTCAGGAACTTCGGATAGTTCAATGTGAGGGTTAAATGCACTAGTATTGACCAAGCTAGTCAATAGTATTAAGTCACTAGTCACTAGTGACTAATATTAGTCGCTAATATTGAATCCTGGACTCCCACTTCCTAGCTGTGCAATAATAATAGTAAATAGCTTTTGAATGTTTTGCAAGTGCTCAGCACTTTTTGTGCACAATATCTCATTCACCATTCCTGAAAACTCTCAGAGGGAGATACTACTATTATCATCATCCCCATTTTACAGATGAGGAAACTAATTAAGAATATAGGCTCTGGAGCAAGCCTCCTGAGGCTAAATTCCAGCTCTCCCAGTTGCTAGAGGTGTGACTTTGGGCAAGTTACTCATCTTCAGTGTCCCCCTCTATAAAATGGTCGTATAATAGTACCTACCTGTATTAGTTTGCTAGGGCTGCCATAACAAAATACTACAGACCGAGTGGCTTAAACAAACAAATTAATTTTCTCACAGTCCTGATGGCTAGAAGGCCTAGATCAAGATTTCAGAAAGTTTGGTTTCTTCTGAAGCCTCTGTCCGTGTTGTCTGTGTCCTAATTTCCTCTTCTTATACGGAAACCAGTGATACTGGATTATGGTCCACCCATATGACCTTTTTTACCTTCATTACCTCTTCAAAGATTTTTTTTTTCTTAAGTAATCTCTGCACCCGACGTGGGGCTCAAACTCATAACCCTGAGATCAAGAGTTGCATGCTCCTCCAACTGATGGAGCCAGCCAGGCATCCCTCCTTCATCACCACTTTGAAGTCTCTGTCTCAGGGCACCTGGGTGGCTCAGTCATTAAGCATCTGCCTTTGGCTCAGGTTATGATCCTGGGGTCCTGGGATCAAGCTCGTGTCAGGCTCCCTGCTCAGAGGGGAGTCTGACTTTGCTTCCCCCACCCACGCTGGTGCTTGCTCTCTCTCTCAAGTAAAAAATGAAGTCTTTCTCAAAAAAAAAAAAAAAGATTCTCTCTCTGCCTCCCTTTGCCCCTCCCCTCCCCCCTCACATGCATGCTTGCTCTCTTTCTCTCTCTAAAAAAGAAATAAATAAAATAATAATGATACTCATTGAAATATCTAAAAAAAATAAAGTCTCTGTCTCCAAATACAGTCACAATCTGAGGTACTGGAGGTTAGGACTTCAACATGATTTTTTTTGAGAGGGGGTATATAGTTCAGCTCATAACACTATCTCATAGAGCTTTTGTGAAGACTGAATGGGACAATACATGTCAAGTAAAGATCAGGAGACCCAGAATGTTGTAAGAGCTTATCAAACATTTGATGTAATTGAACACTTAATTTGGGCTTAAGGGTATCCAGCATGTTATCTTTCTTCACCAGGATATTGGCTGGAAGTGCCCTGGGGGCTTCTCTTCTCATCCAGGTGTTCAGTCCAGCATCATCCTTGCCTTATGGTCTATAGTCCCCATTGCGTTCCCACAACTGTTCCATTTTGGTCTGGCCCCTCCCTGGGGTCAAAGAGAAGCTCTTTCTGTAGAGCATTCTCAATCTTTCTTTCTGTAACTGCTGCAAGGTTAGTTTTTAAAACAAGGAGACATTCTGTGCCACCTACTCACAGCTCAGCAAGTGCTTTTCCAATACTGCTGCTATTTCTAATCCTTGGGCAAGCCACTTATTAAAATTTAATGACAATCACTTACATTTATAAAGCCATGTTCAGTTTACAAAGCTCCTTTCCATCCATTATCTCTTTTAATTCTCACAACATCTGTAGGTAGAAAGTATGCTTTTCTCCATTTTACAAAGGAAGAAAATAAGGCTCTGAGGAGTAGCATCATTGTCCAGCAGCAGAGATGGGCCTCAAATTCTGGCTTTTCTTTCCATTATGTCAAGAGTAGCTCACCTATTCAGGCATTCTTCTACAATATAAACAATCCATTAAACCAGTTGTGCTCTCTTCTGGGAGATGTAGTTAAGTTATTTAGGACTATTTTGATTGGAAGTGACAAAACCCCAACTCAAACTGGCTTATGCAAAACCTGAATGTATTTATTGGCTCACCAAACATAACAATCCAGAAGCAGGTTTTCAGGCATGGATGGATCCAGGTGTTCAAACTGTGTCATCAGAACTATCTCTCTCCACTCCTTACCTTCCTATGTGTTCACATTGTTCTTAGACAAATCCTCTGCTTAGGGTGTCAAAGATGGCCCCCAGTAGCTGAAGTTTACCAGTCTTTCAGCTCAACAAATTCAACAGAGATAACACCTCTTTCTTGCAAACTTAACAAATGACCTAGATATCAATCTCAACTGTCTGGGTTGGTTTATGGGCCCACCCATGAACCAATCATTATGTTTAGAACAATGGAGTATTTTCATTTTCCAGACCTGATCATTTGCCCCTCTCTGGAGAAGAGTAAAATGGTGGTGGTGGGGGGGTGAATCTCACCAAACACAGGGATGGGTGAGGGGAAAGGAGTACCAATGTCAGAGGTGGTATGGCTGGTGGGCAGATCTCTACAGGGTGGCTTTGCTCTGCAGAGCTAGAATAGAGTAACCAGTGAGGAACTAAGGGCCAAATTTTGCAAGAATCCCAGTTCTTCCCTTAAGAGAGTGGTAAGTGGACTTCTGTGTTTTTCCCCCCTGGACTCACTGGTTTGGCAGAGCAGGATAGGGGGAAAAAAAAAAGATGGTCATTCATGGCAGAGTAAGGAGAAAAGATGGAGCTTCTGGCTCCAGTAACTTATGTTCAGAATAGTACCCAAACCAGGAGCATCCACAGGAGACTTTGAGGATGACCCCTTCCCTGATCCCTCCTCCAAAGCACCTTCTCTCTCTCCATGAAGTTGTGAGCTCCAGGAGGAGAGGGACCACATCTGTTTTACCCACCATATCATCCCAGGGCTAGCATAGTGCTGTGCTGGCAATTACAGGAGACTTTCCCTTATTTCTTGCATGGACACATACATGAATTAGGCTGATCAGTCTAATCGGCAGGATCAATCCATCTCTTTGTTCAAGTCAGTCCCCTCTTTGGCCTCTGTTCTCCAACTGCCAAGAGGGGGAAGGTGTAGAATGAGCCTCTCTCCACAGCCCCTCATCCAGGATCTTAGGATTCTCAGGAAACAGCCAGGATGCCCTCTGCCAGGAACCAATAGAAGGGAAACCAAATTTATTGAGCACTCTGTGCTCAGATGAGATGACTTCACATGGGTCTGAGTTGCCCGAATTGTGGAGCCCATTTCATGAGCCTCATAATTTTGTTTTAAAAAATTTGAGATGGAGAGATGGCAGCATAGTAGGAGGAACCTAGGCTGGGCTGTCCCTCAAACAAAACTAGATAACTATCAAATCGTTCTGAGTACCCAAGAAACCAACCTGAGGACTGACAGAACAAACGCCACAACTAGAGGGAGAGGGGAGGCCACATCAAGGAAGGGAATTTATAGGGAAATATGAGCTTTATGGAATAAATTACTGATTATATATTTGCTGAGCTGACTTAAGAGTTCAGAAAATTGTATCAAGAGTTTTATTTTTTGACTTCAAAGCCTTCTTAATAAAGTTTTTTTACTAAAAAATAAAATAAAATTTGGGATGGAAATAACACTGCCTATGTTTCATTGTGCCAAAATGAGGACATTAAAAAAAAACCCTATCATCAATCAAACTTAACTAAAGAAAAAATTAACTATCATCAACACTTCTTTAAAAAGGAATTTTTACACTAAGAAAGCAGGAAGTACACAATATCAGAAAAGAAAAGAACAGTGTCTCTCCCCCTGGAAAAGACATTTGGCAACCTTACATGATTATTTTTTCCCCTGAAGATTGATGCAAATTTGTTCAGACTGACCCCTGTGTAGGGTTCAGTATTTGGAACCTACTAACAGAGATTCTTTTTCTTTTTCTTTTCTTTCCTTCTCTTTCTTTCCTTCTCTTTCTTTCTTTCTTTCTTTCTCTTTCTTTCTTTCTTTCTTCCTTTCTTTCTTTAGATTTTATTTATTTATTTGACAGTGATAGAGACAGCCAGCAAAAGAGGGAACACAAGCAGGGGGAGTGGAAGAGGAAGCAGCAGGCTCCCAGCGGAGGTGCCCCATGCGGGGCTCCGTGCGGGGCTCCATCCCAGGACTCTGGGATCACGTCCTGAGCTGAAGGCAGACGCTTAACGACTGAGTCACCCAGGCGCCCCAACAGAGATTATTTTTCAACCCCACCCGTTGCCCCCACGTGCCTGTGAAATAGGGCTTAATCTGCCCACTTTGCAGATGGGAAACAAAGGTTCAGAGAGCCTTAGTGCAAGGTCACAGAGGCCGTAAATAGTAGTCAGAGTTTGTCTGAATGCCAACCCAGATCATCTTGGCGGATCCTAAGCCAAAAGTTACTCCCCTTCGGGGAAAGAAATGACCCACACTGGCTCCCTTGGAGTGCCCCCAGGGTGTTCTTGGGACTGACCTTGAGCCTGGACTTGGACGCTTTGTTCTTTAACTCATTTTAATCATGTGCTCACTTCATGCCAGACACTCCGGAGAGTATAGGGAGGGAAACCAGCATGTTCCCAGCCTCCTTCCCTCTTGTCCCGCATACTCACCCTGGGTCTTGTTCTCCAGGCCCAGCTCCCTCCGCTGGTGCCCAACGAATCCCTATCGCGGGCGTGGGATGCTAACAGTTTAGGGGGGTTCCCTCTCCCAGGGGTGTTGGCAGTTTCCAAGGAGACTCTGGGAATCTTCAACGCCTCCAAGACCCAAAGGATTGGAAGCGTAATGGTGCAACCTGAGGCACTGTGTTACGCTGTAGGGAAGGTAATTTGGGAGCAAGAGATCAGTTCAAACCCTATCAAATAATACTCCGTTCGGTCCCTCCCCCATTCCCATGGGCTCTGCGGGGACCTACAAGCCCCACAGCTCAGGCTGGAAGAAGGGGGTCCCCCAAGTCAGAGGGCCCTACTGTGTAAGGGGTTTATTGCTCCGGCTGAGGGACCCCTGGGACGGTGCCCACCCCTTCCCCTGACTGCCAGAACCTGGAGCGCCCCTCCCCCTTTCCGCCCCGCCCCGCACGCCCGCGGCCGGAGCGCGCCTCCGACGAGCCGCGCCGGTGCACGAGAGCGCGCGCCTCGGCGCGGGAGCGCGCCCCGGGGAGAACCCGAGCAAGATGGAGGCCGCGCCGAGGCCGCCTCCTGGGCCGCGGCAGCAGCTGCTGGGAGCGCCGAGCCCTGGCGCCTAGGCCGTGCCAGTCCCGGACCCACTGCTCCGGACCGGGCCCAGGTTGGTCTCCCCGCACCCTGTCCCCGCGGCCGCAGCCTGCGCGCGCGTCCGGCCTGGGCGCGGGGCAGCCGCCCCCCACCCCCACCCCCACCCTCGGCCCTACACCGGCCGGGCCGCTCCCCAGCGCTCACTGCTGCCCACAGTCCGCCCCTCGAGACCCGGGCTGCCTGCCGGCCCCAGTCCCTCGTACCCTTGGCCTGGAAAACCTGTCTCCTCAGCCCTGGCCCGCCAATCCTAGGCTTCCCCCAGCCTACATCCAGTCCTGTCTTCTGTGGGACCCCCCCAGACCCCCGCCCCGTGTTCAGATCCTGCAGTCCTAGCCCTCGACTCCCCACTAGCCTCATCCTGATTCCTCCACTTCGCCCTCCCTATCCCAGCCCCCATATCACCTTCCCAGTCCCCCAGTACCAGTCCCTCGTATCCCCTTCTTATCCCCTCATAGAAGCACCAATCCCCCTCTCCACAGCGCCTTTCTAGACGCCCAATACCAAATCTCCTTTTACCCCTAATACCAGTCTCCAGTTTCCTTTCCAAGCTCCCTATATAGTCCCTCTGCTAATCCCCCAATATCGGTCCTCAGCCTCCATTCCATCTCTCCATGGTTCTTTTCTACTCCCCCAATTCTATCCCCCAAACCCCCTCCCCATCACCCCCATGACCACTTTCTAGTCAGCCCCCACTTGCAGCTCCCATATTCACATCGCATCCCCCTCATCCCCCCCCCAACTTTCACATGTCCTTTTCCTAGGCCCCCAATTGGAGATCTTTACTCCCCCCAGACACCGCCCCAACACTCAGGACCCCCTCCTGCCTCCTTCATACTACCCCTTAGGTCCCCCCAGCTCCGCCCCAGGCCCCGCCCTCGAGAGTTCCCTGGCTCAGGGTCGCTTCTCGCGTGCGTCCCCAGCTCCCGCCCGTCAGCCCGGCAGCCCGGCGGTCGGTCCCGGGCCGGCGGCCCCCGCCAGCCGCCGTCGCCGCCGCCGGCCCCGCCCCCGGGCATCATGCTGCCCTCGCAGGAGGCCTCCAAGCTCTACCACGAGCACTACATGCGGAACTCGCGGGCCATCGGCGTGCTATGGGCCATCTTCACCATCTGCTTCGCCATCATCAACGTGGTGGTCTTCATCCAGCCCTACTGGGTGGGCGACAGCGTGAGCACCCCCAAGCCTGGCTACTTCGGCCTCTTCCACTACTGTGTGGGCAGCGGGCTGGCGGGCCGCGAGCTCACCTGCCGAGGCTCGTTCACCGACTTCAGCACCATCCCGTCCGGCGCCTTCAAGGCAGCCGCCTTCTTCGTGCTGCTCTCCATGGTGCTGATCCTCGGCTGTATCACCTGCTTTGCGCTTTTCTTCTTCTGCAACACGGCCACGGTCTACAAGATCTGCGCCTGGATGCAGCTCTTGGCAGGTAGGGGAGGGGTGGGGGCGTGACCCCTAGAACAGGCGCCGAAGATGGGGCTCCTTCCTTCCAGGACCCCTTCTTGGAGGGGTCAGAGAGATTCTGCTTCTCCGTCTAAAGACACACCTCCTTGGCTGTCCCTCAGCAGCCACTGGGGAGGGGATTTATGAGAGATACCTTGGGGTAAGAGGCAGAGCCTTAGAACTGGGTCTTTGCGTTTATGTTCTTGGATATGGGCAGACTGCATTGATAGATGTGTTAGCGTTATGTTAGAGTGTCTGAGGGTCTCTGAGAGTCTCTTTTGGCTGTCTTAGGGGAAATAATTATCTGAATGAGGAGTTACTCTAGGAGTGAGCAATTTCTATTGTATCAAAAAGAGCATGAGTTGGGGGAATCAGGAGATCTGACTTTGACCTTTATCTTGCTGACATTATCAACTTGGGTGTTTCACTTTACTTCTCCGAGGCTAGGCTTCTACATCTGTAAAACAATAAAGAGGATTCCAAGAACAAATGAAAGAATATCTTGTAAACTTTGAAGTTCTGTATTAAGATAAAGGAGCATAAGAAGATATGCATGTCTGTAGTGTCTATCCAGTGTTTGAAATGTGGGTGGTTGACAGCATGGAGGTCTTGGGAGGGCAAGTCTTCACCCACTACCCCCACCCAATGCAGGAAGAGTTCTGGTGCTATGCCCAATGGTAATAAATCCTGGGACCCTTTGAAATGTTTAGCTAGGACAGACATCTTGCCCTAAGATCCAGAGAAGGGACTTGGGAATGAGAACTGCTGAGACTGTATTCCAGGATCCATTAGAGTCCGCACCCCCACCCACCTTTTGATCGAAGGCAGATTTTGAAGATTCAGCAACTTGGGCATTTGCCTAATTGCAGGCCAGAAAGAGTTGAGCTGGGGGAAGTGAGGTCGAGATATNGGGGGAGGAGGGCTGGTGAGGTTAGGAAAAGTTTGGAGCCCTCCAGGGATGAGAAAGAGTAGGGAAAATGTGATGATCATACAGTAGAGATAGTCTTTCAAAATAAGCACATCAGGGCGTTCAACAAGTGTGGGCCTCTTCAAAAGAGACTCCCTGCAGGAGGTGTTCTATCACTTGCTGATGATTCCACTGCTCAAAACATTGTAGGAAATTGTCTTTGGAGTGTGGGGTGTGTTTTCTTGAACATCATCATTGAGGGGAACCTCCATCTTTTAAAGGAAGAATATAATTTTTGGAAATGGCTGGAAGTCGCTTAGGGCCAAGTGTAGAAAATACAATAGTGATCAAATTGAGAATTGTCACTTGGGATGAAAGCCAAGGTATGAGAGCAAAATCATGAGGCTGGTTTGCTTCCCCAAGAGGACTTTTACAAACACAGGGAGGAATACTGTCCCATTGGAAGAATTTCCCAAACTCTCAAAAGGACTACTTTGAAGAAAGTAGTGTTAATTCAGATGAAGACATTCTAATGAGCTTGTTTCAAATCTATCTCGCTCCAACTACTTAGATGTGGGTTTTGTAGGATCTTTGAAGGTGAGAAAGGAGAACTGTAGAGTGTGAGGGCTATGTCTCCATATTTCTCCATGGTACACAGAAGGTGATTTCATGTATTTCCATTCTATTCTTCCTCCAAAGGCAAGCTGAAAAGAATATATACTTATCTTGAATCCTCAATTCCTCATCCTTAATTTGGAGTCTGCAGAAGGGTAGCTGACCTCTTGGCCTTCCAATTCTCTGTAATTTATGTGGGTTTGATCTTAGGGATTTGATGAAGTGTCCAATACCCCATGTAATTACAGAATTTCAGGGATCATAGAGATCAACTCCTTCAAATCCCACCTTCCCCTCCTCCCGTTTTAGAGAGAGGAGACTGAGACTAGAGAAAAGGACTTACCCAAAGTCTCATCGCCAGGAGGGGAGTAAACTAGGCCTTGACTCTTTCCCTGACCCAGTGCTCTTTCCCTTGTGGTGTTGTCCCACGCCTGAGGGCTGAGGAGGCCAGTTAGCAGAGTTGAGCAGCTTATTCCATTTTGCTTAGAGATTTCTGAGTTCTCTGGGTAAGTGACCAATTCACTTTGTTTAATGAAGTGACATCAGGATAGGAGCTAGAGCACTGGACGACGAGTCATAGGATAGAGTCTTGGCTGACTCTGCGTGATTCACCCCGCGGTATTAAGCAGTTGTTTTTAGCTTAAATCTCAGTTTTGTCATCTTTACAGTGGGCGACTAATCAGTTACATTAGTGGATTCAAAGTATCTCTTTCAGCCCTGTGTGTCTCCTAAAACAACTCTTTTACCAAGATCATCCTATTCAGAAAGTAACAAATCAGTCAATCTCAGAGCAGCTGCAGAGCAGCAAAGGGCCTTGTTCATATTAGGTAAGAATTAGAATTCTTGTTCAAGTAAACTTTTTTTTAAAATTTTTTTAAGATTTTATTTATTTATTTATTCGACAGAGATAGAGACAGCCAGCGAGAGAGGGAACACAAACAGGGGGAGTGGGAGAGGAAGAAGCAGGCTCACAGCGGAGGAGCCTGATGCGGGGCTCGATCCCATAACGCCAGGATCATGCCCTGAGCCGAAGGCAGACGCTTAACCGCTGTGCCACCCAGGCGCCCCTCAAGTAAACTTTTATTCAAGTATTTTAGACTCTTCTAAGTGTAGAGTCCTGGACTATTGGGAAAATTCAGAGATACTTACTCCTCTATTTACTCTTTACCTGCTCTGTGATCATCCCTGTGGTAGGTGTTGCAAGACCAAGATCATAATGGTCCCCGAGGACTTCGGTCTCTACAACGTGATCCCCACTCTCAGGAAGCTTACCGTCTATTTGGATCACTATAGTGGTCAGAATTCTTTCAGTGGCAAGTGACAGAAACCCAACTCAAAATGGCTTAAATAAATAAAAATAAAATAAAATAGGATGGTGGGGGTTTTGGCTCACATAACTTAAAGGTCAAGAGTACCTTGCTTTAGGGGTTCCTGGCTGGCTCAGTCAGTGGAGCATGGGACTCTTGATCTCAGGATTGTGAGTTTGAGCCCCACATTGGATGTAGAGATTACTTAAAAATAAAATCTTAAAAAAAAAAAAAGTATCTTGCTTTAGGCATGGATGGACCCGGATACTCAAATAATGCCATTAAGAATATGTCTATCTCCATTTCTTGGTTCCTTTGTGTCAGCTCGTTTTAAAGTCCACTTCTCTCTTCAAGGTGATAAATAAGGCTACTAGCAGCTCTGAATTTACTTCACTTTAGCTTAGCAATGCCTGTGGGAAAAGAGTATCTGTTAGTCAGTGGTTCCAGCAAAAGTTCCAGGGCTGATTCTCATTGGCCCAGGCTTTGGCCAAGGATTCACCTTTTAGTTAATCAGTGTGACTTTGTCTAAGGCTTCAGCCACATTCCCATCCCTGGAACACATGGACCAACAGTGGAGAAAGGTCGATTCCTGAAAAAAGACACCAAGTGTGACCACTGGTAAGACAGGCGCAGACAGAAACCTCACTCTGGAGGGTCTGAACACTAATATATGCTAGGCTGTAAGTGCTGGGGAAACCAAGGCAATTGAGGAGGTGGCCCCTTCATTAGGAGGTGAGGCTTGAGTAGGAGGTGAGGATGTGGACAGGTGTGAGGTGTGGGAGAGCATCTGAATGGAGAGGAAGATCATGGGCAGAGACACGGAGGTGAGAAAGCCACATGTGGCTTGAGCGTGACCTCCACATAGGGGTGCAGTGGGAGGAGAGGGGCTACACCGTGCAAGTCTCTGAATACTGGGTCAGGAATTTGGACTTTAATCAGCAGGCAGTTCAAAGCTACTACAACTGTTGTTATTATTCAGGAAAAATAGTTAACATTTTCCGAGCCTTCGCTGTATGCTTGACCATGTGCTAAACATTGACACGCGTACTATTATTATTATTATTTTTTAAGATTTTATTTATTTATTTGACAGAGATAGAGACAGCCAGCGAGAGAGGGAACACAGCAGGGGAGTGGGAGAGGAAAAAGCAGGCTCCCAGCAGAGGAGCCTGATGTGGGGCTTGATCCCAGATCACCGGGATCACGCCCTGAGTCGAAGGCAGACGCCCAACGACTGCGCTACCCAGGCGCCCCCACGTACTATTATTTAATCCTCACAGCAATCCTATGGAGTAGGTACCATTATTATTCTTTTGTAGATGAGAACACGGAGCCTCAGAGATGAGTCATTTGTCCAAGGTCATTAAGACAGTAAGTGGGGGAACTAGGATTGTAACTTGGTCTGTCTGACCCAAAAGCTCAAGGGTTTATGAAGGATGTATAGAGGAGCATTAGTGCTGGGGCAGTGTCAGAAGGTTTTTGGCATAAGACTCAAATGTTAAGTAGAGAAGCTGAAAACCCAGGTGGCTCTTCATGGAGTTAGGGGCCAGCTTCTCCGGGTGTCTCTGCTACTCCATACCTGGTCTTTCCCACTTAGCGAGAATACACAAGGTGCCAGCTTCAAGGCTAGACGTTTTCATATTTGTTACAGCAGTTCATGTTCATTTGTCAAAGTGACTTGCCCAAAGGTCACACATCTAGCGAAAGGTGAAGCTGAAACTTAACACAAGTCTGAATGGATCCGGTGCCTACTCTTACAACCAGACTGGGACCTGGGAGAGGAATACACAGATCACAAGATGCAGCCCTCGGCTCTCCGTACTCAGTGTTTCCCTGTGGGCTGGGGGAGGTTAGCCAAGGGGAGGTTGCCGGCTGGAGTAGAGATTCAGGCTGGAAGCCTAGTTGAGAGTCCGGGGGCGTAGTGTGGGGTAGTAGTTTAAGAGCAGAAGACTTAGAATTCTCTCTCTGCTCCTTCCCAGCTGTGTGGCCTTGGATAAGTGGGTTTTCCTCTCTATGTCTCAGTTTCCTAATCCTAAAAGGGAGATGATTATTATTATTTTTAAGGATTTTATTTTTAAGTAGTCTCTACACTTGACATGGGGCTCGAACTCACAACCCTGAGATCAAGAGTTGCTCGCTCTGCTGATGAGCCAGCCAGGCGCCCCGGGGAGATTATTATTGTACTTACCTCAGGTGGTAGAAAGAAAGAAACAAAATCATGGATGGAAAGCACTGAATGTGGTTCCTAGTGGACTGTGGGCATTCGGTAAATGGTCACATCATTCCTGTGACACAGTCTAAGTGAAGAGCAGCTTGTGAGGAGCTCTTGGGGCTCAGGTGTTAGAGTTTGGACTTGCTGGGATGATCAAAGGCCTTGAGAAGTCGTAAACTGTCAGCTGAAAAGTGTCTTGCCAGTTAGCTGGCCCAACTGCCTCATTCTACAGAGGAAAAAACCCTAGTCCCACAGAGAAGAGACAAGTTCATATCACAAAGTGAGGCTCTTCTACCCACAGAAGGGAGATGATTCTGACCATAATTCATCCAGTCCCGAGCGCCTACTGTGTGTCAGGCCCTGCTGGAGTGCCGGAGTCACAGCAGGGAACAGGACGTGGGAGGTGGTGTGGGCGCTGGGGGAGACCGAAGGTAGGGATGGTGGCAATGGCAGCGTGGGGCGGGGGGGATGCTGGTAATCCGGAGGCCAGTACCTTCCAGCCTTGCCGGACCTGCGCCTTCATCAGCAGGGGTCTCTGGGCTGGGAGCAGCAAGGTCACTGCAGCTTAGAGTATTCATCCACATTCCTCTCCGTTTCTCTGGGGGTTTGTTTCAGATTCGGTTTGGGAGTTTATTCATCTAGTACATCTTTGTTGTACGTGCATGACTTGCTGAGCACATTGGGGGGATTTCGTTCTTCCCATGCTCCATTGTTTTTCTTCCTACCCCAGCTGTCCCTTTTTTCCCTTTTTCCACCCTCCCTCCCTACACCCTTCCTTTCTCACATCAGTCCTTTACTGACAGCCTCTTCTGTGTGTCAGGCACTGTGTGGGGCTCTGGGAATCCGGAGTAAAAGAGTCCTCGCTGCCCCACAGCTCATAGGGTAGCGGGAGAGGCAGGAAAGAAGACAGATCATCACTCCTCTGTGCATGACACGTGAAATGACTGAATCAAGCACAGGGTATTCTGGGGGCACAAAGGGGATACGGTTAAGGACAGCCAGGGAAGTCTTCCAAAAAGTTCCAGCATTGGAGCTGAGTCTTGGAGGCTGGGCTGGAAAGAGAAGATCAGCCAGGCAGAGGAGACGGTAGGATCCCAGGCATGAAGCTTGATGCTTGGTGTGTTTTATGTTTTGGGGACTACCAGCAATTAGGGCAGGGAGTGGTGAGTGTTCAGAATGGGAAGCTAGATTGTGGAGGCTTCTAAGCCATGGTTGGGAGTTTATGAACTTCATCTGTCAGCATATATTTGTTGAAGGTTTTTTTTGGGAATAATTAATACAGGCCCATGATACAAAATTCAAAAGGGAAGAAAGGTATACAATCAGACATCAGTCTTCCTTCCCGTCCCCATTCCCCAGTGGTCCTCCCAGAGTTCTCCGGGGCAATCACTGTCACCAGTGTCCTTGAGTATCTTTTCCAAGAAATCTCAAGAAATAGGCAAATCTCAAGCAAAAGCAAACAATTTGTTGTTGTTGTTGCTTAAATGGCATATTAGTTATCTCTAGCTGTATAATAAACTACTCCAAAACTTAGTGGTTTAAAGCAACAGGCCATTATTTTTTCAGTTTCTGTGAGTCACAGGAATTTGGGAGCAGCTCAGATGGGCAGTTCTGGTTCAAGCTTACACCTAAATTTACATCCAAGACAGCAGTGGGGGCTGTGGTCATCTAAGGGTGGCTGGGGCTGAGGGACCCACTTCTAAGCCCTCTCATGCATTGGCAGGAGACCTCAGAAAGAGTGATCCGAGAAGGAGAGAGAAAGGAAGAAGCTACACTGCTCACCTCCTTTTTTTTTTTTTTCTGGTAATGATTTTATTGCAATAGAACTCATATGCCATGTAGTTTATCCATATGAAGTGTAGAGTTCAGTGGTTTTTAGCATATTCATAGAGTCGTACAACCATTACCACAACCAGTTGTAGGATATTTTCATTACCTCAAGAAGCTTGAGGTAATGAGGTACTCCCCCGCCCAACCTCCTCAGCCTCTAAGCAACCACTAACTTACTTTCTGTCTCTCTGTATTAGCCCGTTCTGGCCATTTCATAGAAATGAAATCATAGTCGGGCACCTGGCCGCCTCAGTCTGTGGAGCGTGCAGCTCTTGATCTCAGGGTTGTGGGTTCGAGCTCCACGTTGGGTGTAAAGATTACTTAAAAATAAAGATTTTTTAATTTTTATTTTTTTTAAAGATTTTTATTTGAGAGAGAGAGTGACAACGAGAGAGGTCACAGAGGGAGAGGGAGAAGCAGACTCCCTGCTAAGCAGAGGGCCCGATGTGAGGCTCGATTCCAGGGACCTGGGATCATGACCTGAGCCAAAGGCAGATGCTTAACTGTCTGAGCCACCCAGGCCCCCCTTAAAAATAAAATCTTAGAAAAAAATAGGGATGCCCACATGGGGCTCTCTGCTTAGTGGGAAGTCTGTGTCTCCCTCTGTCCCCCCTCCCCAATTCATGCTTGTACACTCTGTCTCGGTCTCTGAAATAAATAAATAAAATCTTTTAAAAAAATAAAGTAAACAAATGAAATCATACAATATGCAGTCTTTGCAACTTCTTTACCTCGGCATAATGTTTCCAAGGTTCGTTCATGTCATAGCACCGGTCAGTGCTTCATTCCTTTTTGTGGCCATTTGTGGCCATAATGTTGCATTGTGTGGATAGACCACATTTTGTTGATTCATTCAACAGTTGATGGACATTGGATTGTTTCAGCTTTCTGGCCATTATAAATAATGCTGCTGTGAACATTTGTGTACAAGTTTTTGCGTGGATGCACATGGTCATTTCTCTTGGGTAGATACTTACGAGTGGAATCGGTGGCTCAAATGGCAACTCTATATTTAACATTTTGAGAAACTGCCAGGTTGTTTTCCAAAGTGGCAGCACTATTGTACCTTCCCAAGAGCAGTGTATGAGGGTTCCTCCTTCTTCGTATCTCATCAACACTTGTGTTACCTGACTTTTTAAATTATAGCCATCCTACCGGCTGTGAACTGGTGTCTCATTGTGGTTTTGATTTGTGTTTCCCTAATGATTCATGGTGTTGAGAGTCTTTTCCTGTACTTATTGGCCATTTGTATATCTTCTTTGGAGAAATGTCTATTTAGATCCTTTGCCCATTTTTTAATTGGGCTAGTTTTCTTTTTATTATTGAGTTGTAAGAGTTCTTTGTATACTTTAGATACAAGTCCCTTATCAGTTATATGATTTGCAAATATTTTCTTCCATTCTATGGCTGTTTTTTGTTTCTCTTAATCGTTTTCTTTGAAACACAAAAGTGTTCAATTTGTACAAAATCCAGTTTATCTCTTTTTTTCTTGTGTTGCTTGTGCTTCTGGTGTCATATCTAAGAATCTTTTGCAAATCCAAGGGCACCCACACAGAAAAACTTTTTAAAGATTTTATTTATTTATTTGAGAGAGAGAGAGAAAGTGTGAGAGCTCGAGCAGGGGAGGGGCAGAGGGGGAGAGGCAGAGGGAGAGGGAGAAGCAGACTCCCGCTGAGCACAGAACCCGAGACTGGGGGGGTTGCTTCACTCACTGAGACACTCAGTTGCTCCCAAGGACCCAAAAAATTTACCTCTGTGTTTTTACTGAGGAGTTTATAGTTTCAGCTCTTACGTTTAGGGCGTCCGATCCTTTTGAGTTAATTTTTGTATGTGGGGCAAGGAAAGGTCCAGCTTCATCCTTTCGCATGTAGCTCTCCTATTGTCCCAGCACCATTTATTGAAGAGATGATGCTTTTTCAATTGAATGGCCTTGGCACCCTTGTCAAAAATCAATTAACGAGGTAGATACATGGGTTTACTTCTGGACTCTCTATTCTATTCCCCCCATCTACGTGTCTGTCCTTACGCAAGTACCGGCGTGTCCTGATGACTGCTGATTTGTGTGAGTTTTCAAATCAGGAAGTGTGAGTCCTCCAGCTTGTTCTTTTTTGAAGACTGTTTTGGCCCTCACACTGCCTTTCGTGCCCCGAGGTCGACACCACGCACCGCCGCCTCTGCCACGCTCTTGCTGGAATGCTTCACTTTCGTGTGTAAAGAGCTACTTTTTCTCAAGGGCTGCATAATATGCTTTTGTGTAGATGTGCCATCATTTCTTTTATCAACACTTAAGTCGTTCACAATATTTTGCTATAACAGTATTTCGGGATAATGTTGTCTATAATAATTTGACACATATGTTAGCGTAAGGATGAAATAAAGACCTAGAGCAGAATTGGTCTGTATACTTACAGTTGTGATAGATCCAGCCATAGTCGCACAGAGTTACACTCCCCGCAGCCATGTAGGAAAGTACCTGTTACCCCACTTCCTCGTCAGCTTAGTGTGCCATCAAGTATTTTAGTTTCGCCAACCGGATGGGTAGAAAAATACTCTCTGAGAGTAGTAATTTGCCTTTCTTTAATCATGAGTAAAGTTGAGCACCTTTTATGTATATCTTTTTTTTTAAGATTTTTTAATAATAGTTTTTTATTATGTTATGTTAGTCACCATACAGTACATCCCTAGTTTTGATGTAAAATTCCGTGATTCATTATTTGCATATAACACCCAGTGCACCATGCAATACGTGCCCTCCTTACTACCCATCACCGGTCTATCCCATTCCCCCACCCCCCTCTCCTCTGAAGCCCTCAGTTTGTTTCCCAGATTTTATCTATTTATGTGTCAGAGAGAAAGAGAGAGAAAACACAGACAGGGGGAGTAGCAGGCAGAGGGAGAAGCAGGTTCCGCACTGAGCAAGGAGCCCGATGCCAGACTCCATCCCAGATCATGACCTGGGCCGAAGGCAGATGCTTAACCAACTGAGCCACCCAGGTGCCCTATATATATCTTTTCTATAAACTGTCAGCTCATATATATATATATATATATATATATATATATATGTCTATATTTTATCTATTTATGTGTCAGAGAGAAAGAGAGAGAAAACACAGACAGGGGGAGTAGCAGGCAGAGGGAGAAGCAGGTTCCGCACTGAGCAAGGAGCCCGATGCCAGACTCCATCCCAGATCATGACCTGGGCCGAAGGCAGATGCTTAACCAACTGAGGGCTGGCTCAGTCAGTAGAATGTGTGACTCTTGATCTCAGGGTTGTAAGTTCAAGCCCCACATTGCGTATAGAGATTATTTAAAAATGAAATCTTGAAAAAAAAAAGAGAGAGAACTTTTTGTATATTAAGAAAGTTAGCTCTTTGTCTGTGATATGAGTTACAAATATTGTTCCCAGTTCATCTTTTGAGTTTGTCTATGGATGTTTTCCCCAAGTGAAATTTGTTTTTTCTCAACATAATCCAATTGCCAGTTCTGTCCTGGGTTTAGTGTGATACCTCAAATAGCCTTGAAGTGTTTTGAGCGGGGGGGGGGGGGAACATCACATCTGGCTGTCACTGGAGAGGACGATTTGGAGGGCTAGGAGGGGTCAAGAGGACAAGGGCTGAACTATTCATATTCTGAAAGCCTCTCATTTTTGTCTTTTTGTTTTCATCAGCATGTTATGTTACTCACCATTACCAGCCTTACTTTAATCCCAGAGAAGTTTAATGGTATAACGAGAGCCCTGGACCAGGAGTCTGCCTGGCACGTAGTAGGTGCTTAATAAGTGTCTGCTGAATGAGTGAATGATGATATCTGATTTAAGTCCTAGCTCCGCCATCCACTCCTTTGGAGGTAGCATAGTCAGTGGTCAGATGACCTGAATTTTAATGCTACGTGTGGCGTTGCCAGCTAAGTGTCTTTAGGGAGGTTACACAATTTCTGAGTCTCAGTTTTCTCATCTATAAAATAGGGATAATAATAGTAACTACCTCAAGGGCTGTTGAAAAGTTGATTGTGAATATTGTACAGACCTGGGCACAAAGGAGACCCTCAAGAACTGTTAGCGATTATTATTAGCTGGTGTGTGACTTGGGTCAAAACACTTTGGCTCCAACATTCCATTGTCTGTGCTACAATAAGGGAGGAAGGATTGCAGAGTGGGAAGAATGAGAAGATAAGCCTGAAGAAGCAGGTAGGGCTGGCTATGGAGAGCTTTCAAAGTTGGGCCTTGGAGTTTGGTTCTTATCCTTATGTGATGAGCATTTGCTTTTATTATTTATTTTTAGAGAGAGAGCGCGCACACAAGAGGGAGGGGCAAAGGGAGAAGGAGAAAGAATCTCAAGCAGACTCCACGCCCAGCACGGAGCCCGATGCCGGGCTCGATCTCATGACCCTGAGATCACGACGTGAGCCGAAACCAAGAGTTGGATGCTCAACTGACTGAATCACCCGGGTGCCCCACGGGCATTCAGTTTTAGGCATGGGAGTCACCAGGCCCAGATGCTGGATTTAGAAAGATGACTGGGGTGGCTGCTGCTGGGGTGGACCCCATGGAGGCCTGATGGGAGGCAAGGAGCCTGTGGTCCTTGTGAGAGGAGCTGAGACGGCAGGGAGAGAGGAGGAAGGCGGGAGACCTGTGTAGGAGACCAGCGGCTCTCTGGGGGTGAGGACAAGGCAGGTGTTACAGATGACGCCAGGTTTCCTCCTTGGATGATTGGGTCTCTGGACTGACATTGCCAAACATGCAGGAGGAAGATGAGGTCAGTTTGGGAGATGTTGAGTTGGCAGACCCTCTGGGATGTGCAAGAGGGAAGGTCTGACAAGCAGCTGGTATTCAGGCTGGGAGCCTAGGGGAGATAGAGATGCGGGGCATCATCGACTGAGTCTCAGGGTGGGTGAAATTGCCCGGTGGAGAGTATGTGCTGGGGGAAGGGGAGAGTCTAGAAACACAGACCTTTAAGAGGCAGGTGGGGGAGGGGCCAGAAAAGGAGCCAGAGTGGCTGCTGAGATTAGCAGCTGAGACACTGCAAGGGACTGCTTTGAGAAAGCGCCCCTGTCTGGAGGAGCCAGAGGGGGACCCAGAGGGATGCAGCCATCTGAGCGCCTGGTCTGAGCTGGCAGGAACAGACAGGCTGCTGGGAGAGCAGCAGGAGACTTCTGACCAGACCGGAGAGAAGCCGTGGCTGGGCCGAGTCGGGACAATGGAAGATGCAGGGATGGGTAGGTTCAGAGGTTATTAAGAGGCCACAGGCTCAGTGCAGGCTGGGGGTGGTGAAGTGAATACTAAACACTGTTCCCAAGTGATTACCACGCAAAGTGATGGGTGTCCCGTCCTCCATAACAGTGTCTGTGACACCAGATACAATTATTTGTCTTTTTTTGGGGGGGGGTACATTTTATTTTAATTCCAGTGTAGTTAATGTACAGTGTTCTGTTCATTTCAGGTGTACAATATAATGATGGGACAGTTCCTTACATGACTCAGTGCTCATCGCACTAAGTGTCCCCTTAATCCGCTTCACAGATTTCGCCCATCCCCCCAGCCACAATTATTTGTGTCTTAATAGTCTCCTTCCTAGACTGTAGTGTCCTCAAGATTGGGAGCCAGGAACTGGGGACAGAATTACAGAGGAAGAGCATCGCAGGAGGAAGCAGTCAGTACAAAGGCCTCCGGGTGGGGCTGAACTTGACATGTTCTAAGGGACAGGAAAGAGGCCAGTGTGGCCGGAGTGTAGGGATCGGAAGCCTAATGGCTGGAGGGAAAGGTGGGCCTCGCTTTATTCTGAGTGCACTGGGCGAGGGGGGGGGGCGCTTGTGGAGGGCGCTCAGCAGAGGTGTGGCACTGTCCATTCCTGAAAGTTCACTGTGGCTGCTGAACAGAGAAAGCTGATGATGGAGTAAGCGTGGGAGCTGAGAAGTAGTTAGGAGGTCACTGTGGTCCTTCAGGAGGGAGATCACGGCAGCTCGGACAGATGGGTGCCATGGAACTGGAGAGGAGAGGTCAGATCCTGGATATTTTTGGAGGTCAAGTCAGTCGACCTTGTGAGTGGATTGGATGTGGGGGTGAGGGGAAGGGGGAGTCAGGGTGCCTTCCAGCATCTGGGCGCTGGATGGGGGATGATGAGCCCAGGCACCCGAGTCCCAACCCCCAGCATCCCAGGCTGATAGAGGCACTGAGGTTGGCCCTGGATCTGGGGTGAGTCAGGGTGACTATTAGGAGAGGCCCAGTCCCCCTCGTAAGAGCAGCGCCTGCCCTGGGGGAGCAGACCAGTGCTGAGACTTGGTAGTGAGGGGCCTGTAGACACCCTCCTTCCCTTAGCCGGGCTCAGCCCATCGGAGGTTTTCCCTGCAGCCCCCTAGTGCCAGGGACGCCAGGGAAGCAGTCCCATGGAAAGCTGTGGTCCCAGTGTGGACACAGACTCTTCACTGGGCCCCCCTCATCCCCCTTGCAGCCTGATCCTTTCCTTAACCCCAGGGAGGGACTCCCAGGGGACACGAGCAGCTGGCCATGCGTTCTATGCTACATTGCTGCTCTGTGTACCTCCCCTTTTCTAAGACGTTTACTGTTTTGTAAGTTATCACCGTTCTTTGTAGAAAAACTGGGGACTATAGATGAGCAGAATTACATCCATAATCTCACACTCCCAAAATCAATCATTCTTAACTGCCTGGCCTGCACACTCCTAAGAGCAGAGAGCACTGGTTACCAGCGGGCTGTGGAGCCAGCCTCTCTGGGTTCAAACTTGCCGGCTGGCTTTGCAGCTTACCAGCCGTGTGACTTTGGATAACTTGGATAACCTCTCTGTGCCTCAGTGTCCTCATCTGTAAAAAGAAAATAATAATGCAGATTATCGTGTGGATTACGCGAACTAAGGTATGTAAAGTACTATAGTGCTCGGCATGGTAAATGCTATATAATTAACTATTTGCTATAACTATGTAAGTGTTTTTTCACAAAGTGAAATTATATTGTATGTCAATTTTTACAGCCCCTGGAAACCTAACATATAAGTATTTTCTGTATCATTATATCTTCTTCAATGGCTGCCTGAGGAACTTTATACTGAAGTTTCATAGCTGAGTGGTATTCCATGATAGGCAAGAACTCTATTCCCATATTGCGGGATATTAAGTTGCTTCTTTCTTTCCATTCTTCCTTTATTATTTCTCCTTCTCCTCCTCTTTTTTCTTTTAAAAATTTTTTTTTATTTTTATTTTTAAAAAGATTTTATTTATTTATTTGAGAGAGAGAGTGAGCGAGAGAGAGGGAGCACAAGTAGGGGAGGAGTGGAGGGAGAGGGAGAAGCACCCGCTGAGCAGGGAGCCCAGTGCGGGGTCTCAATCCTGGGACTCCGGGATCATGACCTGAGCAGAATGCAGACGCTTAACCGACTGAGCCACCCAGGTGCTCCTCTCTCTTTTTTTTAAAAGATTTATATTTATTTATTTTAGAGAGAGGGCACATGGTGTGGGGGGGCAGTAGGAGAGGGAGAGAGAGAATTTCAAGCCGACTTCATGCTGAGCACTGGAGCGATCTCACAACCCTGAGATCAGGACCTGAGCCGAAGCCAAGAGTCAGATGCTTAACTGACTGTGCCACCCAGGCGCCCCTCTTCTTTCTCTTATAAGTACCAGTGTGACAGACATCCTTGTAGCTCAATCTGAGAGCATATCCATGAGCATTTTCTTAGGATAAATTCCCGGAAACTGGCAAGCTCGGTCAAAAGGGGTTTAGAGATTTTCATTTTTATGTTTTTGTGATTAATCCATTATTTCCGAGAGCTACGTTTGGCCTGTGCGTTGCCATTCTTTGTTGCTTTAATTATTTTCATTCCAAGTGAGTGAGAATCTCTGGCAATAGTCTCCTACTAGTAGACAACTCCCACCCGCCTTACGGCTTCAACAGGTAAATCTTTCCCATGGTTCTGCTTCCAAAATGTGCCGCAGGTTATCAGGGCAGTGTCTCCGTCCCCTCCTGCCCTCCCGCCATTCCGTTCCCCTCCTTAGAAGTAACCAAGGTTATCAGGGTCTTGCAGACACTTCCAGAAATATTTTGTGTCCATGCAAGAAAACACACACACACACACACACACACACACACACACACACACAGGCTCGCATTCCCTCTCTCTCTCCGTCTCCCTCCTTACAGAATGCTAGCATGGTACCGCATGTGTTGCTCAGAACCTTGCCTTTCACTTAGCACATGCGGACGCCGTCCCACAGCAGCGCGTCAAGGGCTGCCTTCGTCCCTTTCATGACTGCTGGGCGTGCCATCGCACGATGTGCTCTGTCCAACCAGTGATCTATTGCTTATTTCTGAGGTTCCCTTCTTACCCACTATGGTATGTTGCCTTTTTTTAAAGTCGGCTTTTATTGCAGTATAACATACTTAGAGAGAAGTACAGAAAACGCCCCCTCTGTGGCTTGGAGAAGTTGCACAGAGTGAACCTGTCTGTGGAGTCTCATGTCCCCCAAGGGTGATCACTAGCCTGACCTTTCATCCTGTAGGCTGGTTTCGCCTGTCTTTGAGCTGTATGTAAATGGGGTCACACCTATTCTCAGCTGCGTGGCTCCAAGATGCAGCGAGTGTGCTCCTTCTCAGGCAAGGTCCTGCTCCGTCCAGCGGCCTTGTCCAGCCTCAGAGACGTGCCCTCTGCCTGTGTCCTGACGTGGTGGGGCTGCGGGAGGTGGGCTTGCTGGCATCTCCTCTTATAAGGGCGCTGATCCCATCATGAGGCCCCACCCTCAAGACCTCACCAAACCCTAATTACCTCCCAAAGGCCCTACCCCCAAATACTATCACACGGGGGGTTAGGGCTGCAACATGAGAATTTTGTGGGGACACAATTCAGTCTATAGCAAGCCTCTGTGGAGTCTGCCTGGGGACAGAAGCCCTGGGGACAACCAGTCTGACACCCAGGAAAGGGTAGCAGCTATGGTGTGTCATGCATGGAGGGGACAACTGAGCAAAAACAGAGGCCTCCCTCTTGGAGTGTCCAGCTTAGCAGATGTCCCTTGAGGATGGTGTAACAGTGTTACAATGAAATGCTATTAAAAGAGCTGAGCATAAAATGCATCATTAAAAAGCTTTATATACGGGCCCCTGGGTGCCTCAGCTGGTTTATCATCCAACTCTTGATTTCAGCTCAGGTCATGACCTCCGGCTCACAAGTTCAAGCCCCGAGCTGGGCTCCACACCCAGCATGGCGCCTACTTAAAAGAAGAAAAGCTTTATATAAGGGCACATTTACAGCACAAGCTTTAAAGAAAGTAAACACCTGAGTGTATCATACGTTTGCTCTTATTAATTCTTCACTACTTCTGGTCTCACTCAAGTTTCATTCCCAAACTCAAGTATCATTCTTCCTTTTAACTGCCTTTTAATTTCTTAATTATTTTTTAAAATCTTAAGAGGATTTCATGGCCCAGCATGGATGGATAAGGATTGGACATAATAGCAGAGTTTTTCTTATAAAAGTAATGCATGCAGATGTTAGACATGGTCAACAGAACAGGATGGCGCAGAATGAAAAGTGTCCCCTCCCTCCCTTCCTGCTCGCCTCCCGGTCCATCTCAGAGGCATCCATCATTAAATTGCTTCTGTATACTTCCAGAAATGTCTACAGATATGCCAGCTTGTATGTGTATTCTATGAAAAACCAGTATCTTAAATGATGTTTTTAAATTTCACGAGGAGTGTGTGAACACATTCACTCTGAAAAGCTGGAACATTTAAAGGCTAAGTCCCTGCCCCCTCCCTGCCCAGAGGCCACCAGTCTTATAAATTTAATTTCCATTTCCCCCCCAGCCCTTTTCTGTATATTTACATCCACGTCCGTGAGGCAAATATATCATGTCATTTTGTGTTCCCCCTGCTGACTTTCTTCCTCTCTCCCTCTCTCATCGTAAAGTACACATAACATAAAATTTCCCATTTTAACCATTTAAGTGCTCAGTGTTGTGTACGGCATCCCTCTCTCTCTCCTCCAGAACTCTTCTTCCTCTTGCAAAACTGAATCTCTGTCCCCTTTTAACAATAACCCCCTCCACTCCTCCCCCAGCCCCTGGCAGCCACCATGCTACTTTCTGTCTCGGTGAATTTGATTGCTCTGGGGACCTCGCCTAAGTGGAATCCTACAGTATTTGTCTTTCTGTGACTAGCACATTTCACTGAACGTAATGTCCTCAGGGTTCCTCCATGTTGTAGCTTGTGTCAGAATTCTTTTCTTTTTTAAGGCTGAATAGCATCCCGTTGTATGTACAGATCACCCCCTGCTCCTCTGAAACGTGAGCAAGTATGCTTACTGTGATCTGTCTGCCTGCCCACGTATCAGAGCCGAGAGGTGGCTGAGCGCATGGGCCCTGGCCCCAGGCGGGCTGGGTCTGATCCCAGCTCTGTTAGCTCTGGCTTGTGTTAGCTCTAGCTGTTAGCGCCACATGTGACCTTGGGCACATCACTTAACCTTTCTGGGCCTGTTTCTTCATCTGTAAAATGTGGATAACAATTCATTAATAAATATAGAGCAGTTAGAACAATGCCTGAAGCATGGAAAACACTGCCTATGTGTTTGACTTTTTAAAACTACAATTGCTGGGGTGCCTGGCCAGCTCAGTGGGTAGAGGATGTGACTCTTGATGTCAGGGTCATGAGTTCAAGCCCCATGTTGGGGCTACTTTTTTTTTTTTTTAAGATTTTATTTATTTATTTGACAGAGAGAGAGAGAGAGAGCACAAGGGGCGGGGAGGGTCAGAGGGAGACTCAGACTCCTTGCTGTGCAAGGAGCCTGATGAGGGACTCCATCCCCGGACCCAGGGATCATGACCCAAGCCAAAGGCAGATGCTTAACCAACTGAGCCACCCAGGATCCTGGGCATGGAGCCTACTTAAAATGAAAAAAAAAATTGCAATTGCTTGCTTGCTTTATTTATTTATCAGAGAGAGAGAGAGAGGGAGAGAGAGGGAGGGGCGGGGGGAGAGGGGAGCAGAGACAGAGAATTGTAAGCAGGTTCCATGCCCAGTGTGGAGTCAGACGTGGGGCTCAATCTCACAACCCTGAGATCATGACCTGAGCTGAAATCAATAGTCAGATGTGCCACCCAGGTGCCCCAAAAGTACAGTTGCTTTTTGTCGCAGAAGTCATGTGTCGGGAAGCTCGCTGTGTCAGTCCTCACAGAGCTGCTGCTCCTTCTGGCTGTTCCCGAGCAGGTGCACTTTTCTTCGAAACCGGAGATGGGATCACACCATACATTGTATTGTGTGCCTCGGCTTTTTAAATGTCTTAATATATCTTAGCAGGTTTTCCACAAAAAAAAAAAAAAGAAAGAAAAAAAGAGAAGGTTTTCCACGACAGCATACACAACTGTGCACTTGTTTTAGTGGCTTTGTAGTGTTCCATGGCATGGATCTACCATACTTTATTTTATCAGCTCCCTCTCAATAGACATGGCAGCCGTCTGTTAGAAAGCTGGTGGCGCCGTGAACACCCTTTGTGCACGCGCACAAGTTCAGCCATAGGGTACGTTCCTGAGTCAGGGGGTGAGCGCCTTTGTGGTTTTTACGGATACCGCTATGTTGCTCTCCACGCAGCGTGTATGTGCCACCTTCATACGCCACACACAGTGAGGCGTACCCCCATTACAGTGAGGATGTGGACCATCCGATCTGTGTTGTGGCCTCGAGAAGTAAATATCACTGTTTCTCTGATGACAGAACTGGGGTTCAGAGAGGTGAAGTGACTTGCCCAAGGACACACAGTTAAAAGCTGTTTTCCCGATATATACATACGATACAGACTTCAAAAGGAATAACACGTTATTGTTAATAGTTAGGACTAGGTTTGACTGCCTGTGATAGGAAAACCCAAAATAACTGTCTAATGACCCCAGGTTCTAGACTCTTGTGTAAATAAATGCCCAAGAGTTAGGCAGTTCAGAGCTGGTATGGTGGACCCCGAAGTGAAGAGCTCCTCCTTCTTCTTCTTTTTTTTTAATTAATTTATTTATTTGAGAGAGAGAGCGTGAGTGGGTGGGGGAAGGGACAGAGGGAGAGAATCTCCAGCAGATTCTCTGCTGAGCACAGAGCCTTATGTGGGGCTTGATCTCATGATGCTGATATCATGATCTGAGCTGAAATTGAGTCAAATTCTTAACTGACTGAGCCACCCAGGTGCTGTCCCCCCCCTTTTTTGAGAGAGAGGGAGAGCATGAGTCGGGGGGAGGGACAGGGAGAGAGAGGGAGAGAATCTTAAGCAGACTCCACCCTGAGCATGGAGCCCAATGTGGGGCTCTGTCCCACAACCCCAAGATCATGACCTGAGCCGAAACCAAGAATCAGAGGCTTAACCGACTGAGCCA
Source organism: Ursus maritimus (assembly GCF_017311325.1). Lineage (NCBI taxonomy): Eukaryota > Metazoa > Chordata > Mammalia > Carnivora > Ursidae > Ursus > Ursus maritimus. Next base: position 8,583,001 of record NW_024423786.1, read on the forward strand.
CCCAGGTGCCCTAGGAGCTCCTTCTAGAGCTCTGCTTCACCACTCCTGAGTAAGGCCCTTGTTCTCATTGTTGAAGATGGATTCTAGAGCCTTAGCCATGACCTCTGCATTCCTGGCTGCGGGATGGAGGAATGGATGAAGAAAAAGGGGCAAAGAGCACATTATAAATCTGTTTTTTTTTTAAAAGATTTTATTTATTTATTTGACAGAGATAGAGACAGCCAGCGAGAGAGGGAACACAAGCAGGGGGAGTGGGAGAGGAAGAAGCAGGCTCCCAGCGGAGGAGCCTGATGTGGGGCTCGATCCCAGAGCACTGGGATCACGCCCTGAGCCGAAGGCAGGCGCTTAACCACTGCGCCACCCAGGCGCCCCTATAAATCTGTTTTTTAGCGTTATTTTCCTCGAAGACACATAAGACATCTGCACGCATTTTTACTACTCATGTGGCCTAGTCACACAGCTGCAAAGGAAGCTGGAAAATGCAGCCTTTGTTTTCTGCGGTCAAGTTCTCAGCCAAACCCGGGGCTTCTACTAGTAAGGAGGAGGGATGAACAGATATAGTAGCAAAGTGCTGGTCTCCATGATGATTACGTATAAAAATTAAGCTTATCGCCTTGCCCAGGCACTTGCTGTTAACCGTTCTTGACTATCTGGAAAAAGCCTTATCTCTTTTGTCCAGAATTTTTTTTTCCACTTTGCCAAGAGTTGCCATGACCCATCCCCGCTTCACCAGTAATAATTTAGGTACCACTTCTCACCGGCCAATTGATTCTCACAAAAGCACTAAGACATGAGTAGGGTGGATGTCACGACCCCCATTTCACAGATGAAGAAGCTGAGGCCCAGAGAGATGAAACTGACTGTGCCTAAAGCCACTCAGAGTGAAGAATGGGAGTCCCACTTCCTGTTGAGGCCGCGTGCGGTAGCCCGTGTCTCATGGCTCCAGGAAGAAAGGCTCAGTTAGGTGCGAGTATATCTTTAACTCCTCTCACACTATTAAGTCTCTTAAACAGAGAGAGAGCTCAGAGCATTTGGCAGGCAAAAGTATCCAGCTAGAATCTAAGAACATTGTTTTGGTTTCATTATATTTATAGTTTCCTTCTATTTGTGGCAAATGATGCTGGTTTCCTTTTCCATGATAGTGATATAAAGCTTACTTTTTAAGTAAATGCCTCTAAGTTAAAAAGTGAGTCTATTAAAAGAAAAATGTTAAGTAAAGACCTGTCTGGGTTTAAATACAGATCCCACCACTGACTAGCTCTGTGACATGGCATCTGATACTTGGTTCCTCTGAGCCTGTTTTCTCATCTGTAAAATGAGGATGATGACTTCTCCCGCCGCATGGATTCATTACAGCATGAAACAAGATCATGATGTCAGGAGCTCTGCACCCTGGCGTGTAGTGAAGCACACAGTACTGTTCGTGAACATTATTATCACATTATGAATATTCATGTTATTAATTTTGTCACAACCCTTTCTGGGAGCCTGGAGCAAGGGAAGTCCGTGGACTGAGGGTAATGGATAGAGATGCCCCACCCGAGGGCCCCTTCTCCCAGGCCAGTGGTTCTCAACCAGGGACACTTTTGCCCCCCAGGGGACATTTGGCAATGTCTGGAGATGTTCTTTATTATGACAGGGGTTGGTGGTGCCACTGTCATCTGGCAGGTAGAGGCGAGGGATGATACGCAACTTCCCACGAGGCACAGGACAGCCCCCCATCATGAAGCATTCTAAGGCCAAGTGTCAAAAATGCTTCCGTTGAGAAGCCCTACACCACACAGCACCCTGCACCTGTGTCTGTGTCTTCCGAAAGAGAATGGAACTCAGACTCCAAAGACCTCAGCCTCAGTTTCCTCATCCAGGACATGGGGATGCTGAAATCTGCCTCGCCTGCAGTCATCCCATCTCCTGATGGTTGAACCTCTTGGTCACTTCCTTGTCCTAGGCTGTCTCTAGTCATCTTTTCCTCTTTTCCCCCAGGTCCAGGGAAACCATCTGATAGGCTCCCCCCCCCCCCCGTTTTCAT
>NW_024423786.1:8585039-8641099 GCF_017311325.1 Ursus maritimus
CCAGGGAAACCATCTGATAGGCCCCCCCCCCCCCCCGTTTTCATGACTTCCGGGTGTTTGCCATTCCCCCAGCAGCCTCTGGGGCCCCACAGCCACCACCTGCAAGGGTGCAGAGCAGAGGAAGCAGAGTGAGTTAGAGATGGAGAGGCCCCACCCCACCCTCTCTCAGCACCCGGTTCTTCTGGGTCTCAACCCCTAGTTTGCTTCCTTGCAAGCACTCCTTGACATGCATAACTATTCTATTTGTGTGCTGACTTGATTTTATTCCTCCCCACATGCCTCTTCTGGGGACCACGCCTCCAGTGTCCCCTGCACCCTGTACAGTGCCCTGCACATAACTGGCACTGAGGATTTACATGTGCAATGTAGGAAGGGAGAGCCGGGGAGAGGAAAGGGTGACGGGCTAGATCCAGAGAAGGAAGAGAAGCGAGAAAAGGAAGAGAGAAGAGGAGGGCTGTTGAATGAATGTTAAATGCGGAGAGATCTAACTAGACAAGGAGAGGAGGATCGAGACAAGCCCGCGAGAGAGTAGGACTGTGAAGAGACAGATGAAGAACAAGAAAGAGAAAAAGGGTGGACAGGAGGAAGGAATGGGGAGGCACGCGACTGGGGAGAGGCACGTGAGCGCTGGGAGCGAGAGTGCCAGCGAGAACGCGCGGGCGCAGGGCCACGGGAAGGAAACTCCTTGAGGGCTGAGCGGGGGCTGAAGAGCGGAGAGGCCCGCCCTCAGGAGCCTGGCCGCGCCGCCGGAGCTCGGGATGCGGGCGCAGTCTCCATGGAAACGGGGATGCTCCGGGAGCGAGAGGAAACGCGGCACGCGGGGAGGGGAGGTGGAGAGGCTGGCTGGGTTTGGCCCTTTCTCAGGCTCTGTTCCTTCCCCCAGCCTCTCGCTGGGGAGGCGGGAGCGCGCCACCTGGGCAAGAGCCCTCGGACACCCAGGGCGCTCCTTCTCTCCCCTTCCGCCTTCCTGGGCGTTTGACCCTCTACCCGTCTCCGACTGGGGCCTGCAGGGTCTTGCAAAACGTTAGGGATCTATGGGGAGATGGGCCGGTAGACCTTCTACGGAGGCTTCTCCTACGGAGCGCCGCCGGGCTCAGTCCTGTTCTCTTCAATTTCCCTTACTCCAGCCCCAGGGAGTTACCTGCCCACAGCTCCCAAATTTACATCTCCCGCACTGGTTTCCCCCGCACTGAGCTTCCTCTCCGTTTGGGTGTCTAAAGTGCATCTTCAAACTTGTCGGATTCTTTAGCTCCCCAAGCTCATTCGCACCCCAGGGCTTCCTGAATTTGCCATCCCCTTTGCCAGGAACTCTTTTCCCAGCCTGTAAGTGAGTCGCTGTACTCTAGCTGGGAATCATCTTGCAGGAGGAAAGCACTGGGGAGGCGAGGAAGCCCTAAATGTGTGTGTGTGTGTGTGTGTGTGTGTGTGTGTGTGTGATCTCAGTGCTGTGGGGGAGCCCTGCATCAGGATGAGGAGCACAGCCTAAGGGTGTGGGGGACACTGTCGTGTCACAGGAGGGCGGGAGAGGTCACAGGAGGCCCAACTTTAGAGCGAGGGGCTGCAGCGCACTGGCAGATGGGAGTCTGGGGACTAGGGAGAACTTCCGTGAACGGTAGGTGGGGAAGAGACCTGACAAAGCCCAGGGTGTCCTCCCTACCCTGGGAACTAGGTGGGCCTCATGGACAGTGGACAGAACTGGCCACCACCCCCTTTGTCATCACTATCATCTAAAACTCAGGTTAAGGGATGCCTAGGTGGCTCAGTCGTTTAAGCATCTGCCTTCAGCTCAGGTCATGATCCCAGGGTCGTGGGACTGAGTCCCACATCAGGCTCTTGCTCAGTGGGGAGTCTGTTTCTCCCTCTGCCTGCTCTGCCTGACGCTCTCCCTGCTTGTGCTCTCTCTCTCTCTCCCTCTCTGACGAAGAAAGAAAATCTCTTAAAAATATAAAACTCAGGTTAAGTACCCACGGGCCTGGTGTGGAACCTTCTAGTCTTAGACACAGTAACCTCGCTGCTGGAGGGACTGTCAGGCACTAAGAGGGCAACAGCAAGCCACAGACACACTCACAAGTCACCAGGCTGGCTGCTCACTGCAAGGCAGAAGTGGAAGGTCACTGTCATTCTTGCTTCCTGAACTTGCCGGGCTCTGATTGGCTGTGTGGTACATGTGCTTCTCTCTGAGCCAGTCTGTTACCAGAGGAATGTAATGTGCCGATTGGCTCACACTTCGGTCCCACCCACTAGGCTCAGGCTGGGAAGATCCTACCCAAACTACTTGGGTCGGGATTGGCAGAGGTGGGTCACTAAACACAGAGGGAGTGAATGTCAAGGGGGGAACCAGCAGGGGCCTATTTCAATAGAAGGCTCTTCTTGGCCTCGCCCCATCTCCCCTCCCCCACCATCTGAAAGTAAACTCCACCCTCCCCAATTATTTACTTATTTGTGTGACTACTATTGGTATCATTATGACTAGTTTTGATAATAATATTTAACATTTATCCTGGATTTACTATGTTAAGCATTTACATTTGCTGCCTCCTGTAATCTTTACAATCACTTGAATACCATCATTATCCTCATTTTACAGATGAGAAAAACTGAGGCTCAAAGGGGGAAAAAACTGGCTCGAGGTCACGCATCTAGAAAAAAACCTGGTCAGGAGTTGAGCCCCAGCCCTCTTCTTTGCTCTAATGGACCTTTCCCCCATTAAAGTTCTGTGAGGCTGAAGTCCAAGTAATGCACCCCACCCCTGCCTAGTCTAGTGCCAAGCACGGGGCAGTGGGGGGGGGGGGCTCAGTGGGGAAGTGCCAGGCACTATGCTGAGTGTCTTACACCATTACTTCCTTCAATCCTCACCACCACCCGGTGAGGTAGTACTATGATTTCCATGATACAGACATAAACAGGTGGCATCCCCAAGGTCATACACTTGAGTAGGGGAAAGAACTTCCCCCAGTCTGTTCTTTGAGCACATGCTCAACTGCATGAATGAGAACGTATGCCCAGCGTCTTGAAGAAAAGGAAATGGAGCTGAATAAATATTTGTTGAATGAATGACAAAAAGAAATAAAGAACGATGAGGATGGGAGGGAGTAAGCATGGTCAGAATGCTGACAGGAGCTGAGGGAGGTGACCGCGGGTTGCTATTTGCTTGTATTGCCAGGAAGGCTTCCTGGAGGAGTTGATTTGATGGGGGGGGGGCATTATGGGGTCCTGGAAAGTTTCTGCTCCCCGAGGCAGGAGGCCGCGCCAGACGCTAGAGTTTCTGGAACCCACAGAAGTGGTTAACAGGTTCTTGGGTTGACTGGACGAGCGGGTGGGCGTGGCCGGCGGGGCCTAGCAGAGGGGGGCTGCGGTGGTCCTCTGGCTGTGGGGAGTACTCAACCCCTTCTCTCTTCCTCCCTGACCTTGGCGGTGCGCCCGGCCTCGCGCCCCCTCAGCTCTGTGCCTCGTGCTGGGCTGCATGATCTTCCCCGACGGCTGGGACGCCGAGACGATCCGGGACATGTGCGGGGCCAAGACCGGGAAGTACTCCCTGGGGGACTGTTCGGTGCGCTGGGCGTACATCCTGGCCATCATCGGCATCCTCAACGCCCTCATCCTCTCCTTCCTCGCCTTCGTGCTGGGCAACCGGCAAACAGACCTGCTGCAGGAGGAGCTCAAGCAGGAGAACAAAGGCCACCGAGTCCTAGAGATGAAGGAAAAACTGGAAAGGGGGCAGACAGTCCGACCACCTGAGAGCAATTTGACGCTGTTCCTCAAATCCGAACATTTGCATGCCTGGGCCCCAGCAAACCCAACTCTGAGTAGAAACCCCTGAGAAATGTACAAGAATACCCGTGGCATCAGTTTCAAAATAGCAAACCACTAAAAACAACCTAAATGGCCATTGACAGGAGGATGGGTAAGTAAGTGGTGATACACTCACATCATGGAATAGTGCACGCACTGCAGTTATAAGTGACAGAATGGATACATCCTAGAAACACAGTACTGAGACGGGGGTGGGGGTGGGGGGGGGTGGGGAATTAAGTTCCAGAAGATGACAGAGTGATAGTTATGGAGCTCAGTCAAAAACCAAGAGACGCTAACTAATGTATGGTTTAATCATAAATATATTTATGTTGGTACTGCATTTTTTTTTAAAGTAAAGAAACAATAAATACAGAAGATAGGATGCTGCTTACCTGTGGTTGAGATAGAGAGGGGAGGCCAGGAGCTTGAGATGTGGGATGTGTCGGCATGTACAAAATGTTGGTGGTATTCTTGCCTGGAGAACCCACACAGGTGTTTGTTAGAGTATGCTTTATACCTAGTCCTAGTATATTACATATCAACTTTTGTACATATCAGTATCATTGAAATCCCATGAAGAAAAAATTTACACATGAGGCCAGAGACTCATGTTATCAGATGTTTATCAATGCATCTACATACATTATATGTCCTTTTATAAAATATGCAGTAGTGTTATATGCTCATGTAACACACGATTGGTCATCCTAAACAAATCCTTTGTAAGATTGCTTTTTGCTGCCAACCCTGAGCATGTCTTAAAGATCTTTCTGTATCCTTTTATGGAGAACCCTTTTTATACAGTGCCTAGCATTACGTCAGATGGAGGAACTGTAACTATTTAACTATTTTCCTTTTAGGGACTGTTAGGGAGGTTTCCAGGATTTTACTATCACTGACAATACTATGCTAGACATCTTTGTCTATGCCTTCTTATACACAGTGTTTTCTTGGTGTTTTTCCAGAAATGAAATTGCGTACGTAAAATTTTAATGATAGTGCCAGATTGTTCTCCAAAGGAGGGTTGGCCTTCTGAGTCAGGGGCCCACCCTGTCCCTGGAGCACCGGGAGGCACGACATGGCATCAGTGGACAGACACCCGTCTGTCTGGGGGTGTGTTCCTTGCCATGAGAAATAGAGGAGTAGTGGTTTTCATAGTCATACCCTGCCTTGGGCTATTAGCATGTGCTGGGTCTATATTTAGCACTTTCCATTAATTATATTCCTCTCTTGGAGTCTCATCTATAAAATGGGGATAATGGCAGTGAGGGTTATTATCTTATCTGGCAGGGGGTGGTTTAGTATTATGGTGGAACCCTTGGACTGAAGGCAGACTGTGTTGGAAGCAGGCTGGGGACCGTACCTCCTTGAGCCTTAGTCCAGTACTTCCTCAAATGAGGGTGGTAGAAATGAAACCGCTTCACAGGGCTGTCCGATGAAGAAGAAAGATTATGTCTATTAAGGGCCACTTGGTGGATACTCAGTAGAAGCTGCCGCTCCTCAAGACTCCCCACCAGGCAGGCATCATGACCACCATTTTCCAAATGAGAAAGGTGAGGTCCGCGGAGGTCTGGTAACTTGCCCAAGGACATCAAAGTGGTGCAGTCAGGATTTGAACCCAGGTCCAAGCTGAAAGGCCAGGCTCTTCCCTGTTGCCTGCTTCCTTTCTCAGGGCCCTCTTGGGCTGTTGGGCTGCTAACCTGTCTTTCTCTGAGGCTCCTGTCCCTGGAGGCCCTGTCTCATGGTGGTTTCTGTGGTCTTGGTGTGAGGTCAGGGCCTGCCCTCTGGTGGTAGCTTCCAGAAGTGCATGACTAAGAGCCATGTGGCCTTTCTGAAGAAGGGGTTTGGGGATGTGACTGGTGTGAGGTAAGCCCACCCGGCGTTCTCTCCTTCCTCCCCAAAGTGCCCTAAACTCGGTGTTTAAAGTGATGTGAAGGAGCCCCAGTTTGTCTTCCCTCAGAGTCGGGGCCGGGGAGGGGGCCCTCCATCCCTCATTGGGAGCTCAAGATGAGTGAGCTTCACAGTTCAGTTCTGAGCCAGACCTCCAGGACAAAAGTAAAAATGAAAATAAATTGCTATCATTTCCAGCATTTACTATGCATTATACATTGTGAAAAGTCCTTAGCTGGAATTATGTATGTCTTTTTCACTCCTCGGAATCACCCTGTGAAGTAGGCTATTATGCCCATTGTACAGATGAGGAAATTAAGGCTCGGAAGGGTTGAATGGCCTACTCAGGACCATCCAGCTAACCAGAGGCTTGGCTGGATTCCAGACTGCAGCTCACTCCCCTGCCCAGCTCTGCCCTGAGGAGTGGCCGAGGGGAGCCCCAGAGCCCTGGTAGTCTCTGACTTTCTCCAATTCTCTCTCTCTCTCTCTCTCTCTCGTAGATTTTGTGGGCTCTACAGTAAGCTCCGTGTTGCGGCCAGGGGGTGATGTCTCCGGCTGGGGAGTCCTCCCCTGTCCCGTCGCTCACTCACAGGGACCCTGAGGGCCAGGATCACAGCCCAGGAATTGACCTGTCCTCAGCTTGTCCCATTGCCTGCCCTCTCATCCTTTCATTCAAGCTCCGAGGGAAGACCCCGTCCAGGCCTGGCTTCTCGCCTGCTACCTGCCTGTAGCTCCAGGCTCTGAAGAGGCTGGGGCTGGGATGCAGCGTGCGGGAGGGCCTGATTCAGCTCCTCCCTCAACTGACCTAAGGGAGCTGGAGCCCTGGGCCCTCGGGCTTCTCCCTTCCTCCCCAGCCTGGCCCAGGGCCCCTGCAGAGTCTCCAGGGGAAGAGGCGCTGCGGTTCCGGTTCCCCAGGCCCCGTGAGTCTGGAGGGCTCCTGCCTGGCTGCACCCTTGCCTCCTCTGGTCCCTGCCTCCTGCAGAAACTTATTCAAGACACTGGCCCAGGGTGGACCGGACTTTTTCCTGTGTTTCCCCCCATGGTGATGGTTCCATTACATCATCACAGAGCTCCAGGCACCACCAGCCTCCTCGGAGCCTCTCTGCCACCCACGCCAGCCTGTTTTCACCTCTCCCAAAGGAGTCCGAGCTGCACTGAGGGAGAAAGCACAGGGCCTCCCTGTCAGCTGCCAACAGGGGCCCTGGGCAGCCCAGAGTCTGAGGACAGACGGGCTCTGGAGGCAGTAGGAGGAGGCGCTCTGACTCCTGGCTTGGTGGTGTCTGACCATGGCAGCTGGAGCTGGAAGGGGCTCAACCTGGGCCTGGCCTGGCCTTCTCCCTTCTGGGATGTCTCACCAGTGACTGGACCCTTGACCCTGGCCTGTTTTGTACAGCACAGACTTCTTGGCCCTGTTGTCAGGGCTGGGGGTTTGGGAGGGGGGCCCAAGAGTGGGGAATTAGGGGATGCATTGCCCCTCTGCCCCTTCTCACGCCCCCAACCCAAGCATCTGCCAAGGGCAGGGACTGTCTTGCCTCTTTGATACTTTTTCTGCATAACTTGAACTTGCAGGTCACCTCTGAACAGGGTACCCCCTGTCCCCATCCCCAGGCCTTGTAACCCTAGCCCCACCTCCACTTCCTCTTCCTTACCCACCTCTCGCCTTGCGATATGCCCAGGGTCTGCAGCCCAGTGGGCAGTGCTTGGAGCTGAGGCATGAGTGTGTGTGTGTGTGTGTGTGTGAGCGTGTGTGTGTGTGTGTGTGTGTGTGTGTGTGTGTGTATGTGTGGGGCGGGGAGGAGAAGAGGATCTTCTCTCTCCCTCCCCTCCCACTGTGGGGGCATCTCCTTCCCCCTTGGCCGGGAGCAAACAAGGGAGACTCCAGGTGTTTCTGAACTCCCCTCATTGCCAGTGGACCTGGTGGTCGAGGCGTCTGGCCTGGGGCGTGGAGAGCCCCTTTCAGCCCCCAGTTCAGGTGGCAGGTCGGCTTCATCTAGTGTGCCTACTTCTGTCTTCGAGTGCTGGGGGAAAGTGCCGGTCCGCTCTGTAGTCAGAGCGTGAGGCCGCTGCGGGTTCACTGGGGAAGCTTGTTGTCATCATTTCCTATGTGGGCCTCAGCCAAAGGAGGGGAGAAAAGCAGCGAGTGCCATGTATTTGCCAATCTTGTGTTCATTTCCATAGGACTTGGACCTGAGAGGGTTTCCAAGACAGACCCTAGAAATCCTCTGCACGAGACCCCCATCTGGACCCTAACTGGAATCAGATGCTGGGTCCTGGTAGGATGCCTGAAACCTGGAGCTCACCAAGTCCTGACCCTCCACCTCTTGACTTCTTCCTCTTGAGCAAACACCTTTCCCCTGGTGCTCTGGCCCTGGCCCAGTGCTCCCCTCTCCTCCCCCAGGGTTCTACCTGCAGGAAGGGGCTGTGCACCAGGGGCCTGTGCTGAATGGAAGGGTCAGGGGAGCCTCATGGGAGGCAGTGGGGGGCAGAAGTGAGTTCCTCCAAGATCCAAACCAAAGCCCAGTGTTGGGAGGCTGTGGGGAGGGGGGAGGGAGCCAGTTGTTGGGAAGGGGGAGAAGACCGAGGTGGGAGAGAGCGAGAATGAGAGAAGGGAGGGAAGGGGTGGAGAGAGGCAGAGAAATGGAAAAAGGAGAGATGCAGAGATGCAGAGAGGGCACCCTTGTGCAGAGAGCCTGGGGTGGAGGGGGAAGGTGGCTGGGAAGATGAAGAAGGAGTAGGGACAGGGAAGGAGGCAAATGGAGGGGTGAGCTGCGGATGGCAGACTGGGGTGCAGGGGTGCAACATGGGGCAGAGGAGGATAAAGAAGGCAGGACACTGAGGGACTGGAGCAGCTGCTGTGTGAGACCTGCTGCGGGGGTGGGGGGCCCCAGAGCCCTGTGCTGGGGGAGGTGAGAACCTCCCCCCAGACACCCAGGCCGCTGCCCACCCCTCTGGGGCCAGGGCACCACTGGAGTGGGAGTCAGTGGGAGGGGAGAGGGAGGTTAATCCCCTTGAGGGGGTCCTGAGTGCCTCCCCATCACCACGCACCCAGCCAGTTGCTGCCTTTGCTAAGGAAGGGGCAGCTCAGAGATGCACCCAGGAGTGTGCGGTTCGAAAAGCAGGGCTGGGCGGGCTGCAGGAGCCAGGGGAACACAGGGAAGGAAAAGAGGCTGGAGTGGGCTCCAAACCAGAGCCCTGTCCCCGAGGCTTCAGCAGAGGCGGGAGCAGAGTGAGAAAGAGGTGCTTCCATTCAGGTAGGGGCCCCACGTGAGGTTGGAGTGCCACCACCCTGTGACTCAGATGGCTCTCTGGGGGCAAGGAAGCCATCGCGGACAAGGGGAGGTTTGTGGTTTGCCCTTAGCCAAAGCCTGCGATTTGGCTTTTGCCTTTGGGAGGAGACGGGTGCAGTGGTCACCTGCTCCCACCTCAGCTTGGCCTCTGGGACTCTTGGTTCTTGAGAGAAGCTGACCTTTGAGTGGCCCATGGAGGCACTCTTCCCCAGGTTGTGACGGGATCGGAGGGGTCTGGTGCTAGCAGGTTGTTTCCGCTCTGGTCTGGAGACTTTCAGGAGAGGCCGAAGCAGCTACAGCTTAGAGGTGGTTGAGAGTGCTGGTTGGTCACGTCCTTCTGGGTCTCTAGGATGTGAAAACTTTCCTGTTTGGGAACAAGTACCCATTAAGGAAAACACTGTTTTCCTGAGAGGGTGAGGACCATGGGAGGGATTCATCCTTTTCAGGCCTGGACTAGCTAAGCTGAGAGCTTTTAGATGAGGCTGTAGGGCACAGGGGAATCGGCCTTCTCCAACTTCCAGTGTGATTGAGACAGGCGGACCCTCTCTTTGGAGAAGCTGGGAACTTCCCAGCACAAGAAACTTACACAGGTCCCGGCCTGGCTCAGGGCTAGCCTTCGGGGGAGCCTGGAGTTTCCTGAGAGGGGAACAAGGGGGACAGTCCTTCCCAGAGTTCTGACCAGCAGACCTCAGGGGCCTGTGCTGTGTGTCGTTAGGATAGTTTGGTGTTGTCTACACGCCATTAGTAAGTTCTGTCTGAATGTGTCCTCGCCGTTCATCGTCTAGTTTGGTAACATTTATTTTGGTCCTGCCCCCTTCTGCTGCTGCTGGATTTGAGCTTCAGTGCAGGTGGAATGACGTTCAAATAAAGAAACACTTTATATCACCCGTGCTGGCTCCTTCTCTGAGTTGGCCGCCTGGGGATGGAGAGGGTTGAGACTCTTACCGCGTGTATCAGGTTTGGCTGCATATTAACAGAGCTACCACTGTGGCTTAACACGAGTTAACTTTCCTTTCATATTCAGTCTGGAGGTAGCCAGACCATGACTGATAGGGCCCCCAGCGTTATCAGGAACCCAGGCTCCTATCTTTCTGCACTGCCATTTTCCATCCTGGCTTCCAGTCTCAAGGACACCTCATGGCCCAACATGGCTGAGGGATCTCTAGTCACTTGGTCCACATTTCATTTGATTTCATATGGGAAATCCCATGGGACTGAGTCACACTGCTCACCTAGCTAAAGTGTTGTCTTTTAGTGGGGCACATTGTCACCCCAGAAAAAAACTGTGGTTCCATTACCAAGGAGAAGGGAGAGAATCGATGGAGCAGGCAGCTAGCAGTCTCTGCACACTGCTGATGGATTGCACAGGCTTCACTCTGGACTTCGGACTCTGACTACAACAAACAAGGCTCCGCCCTTTTCTGCCTGTGTGGCCTGGACAAGTCCCTTCACCTGTCTCTATCTAAATTCCCATTAAGTACATGGAATTGATTATAGTGATCTCAGGGAATTGTAAGAAACAAAGGAGGGAACGTGACTTGCTTGACAGCACCTGGCACAATGAAACACGTCCCATATGACAGATTGATTATAATGTCTGCCCTTGGGAACTGAGTCTTCATTGAACACATTTTGAACACTTGGTATGGGCTACGCACTTCAGGAACAAAAACAGAGACCCTGCGTTAGGCTCAATCTGGCTGGGAGATGAACACGTAAAAATAATGTAGAATGTGCCAGGTGCAGAGTATGGTGGGTGTCCTGCGTAGGGATGCCTTACATGGCTTTTGGTGGGGGTGGGTAGAGCAGGAGACCTTTTTACTGTAGGGTGAGTAGGAGTTAGGCAGGCAAGGGTCAGGAAAGCTATTCATGAGTAAGAGGGCAGCTTGAGGAAAGAGCAGGGTGAGAAACAGAATGGTGAGTGCAGAAAACTAAAAGCCATTTAGCAATGATGAACTATAAGGTGCGAGACAGGGAGGGTCAGAGATTGTCTGGAGACGGGCAAAGCTCGAGGATGAAAGAGCTCAGGGACCCTGAACAGGAATTTGGATGTTCAGAGCAATGGGGAACTGTGGGGTGATTTTAGCAGGAGAGCATTTTGGGAAGATCACTCTGGTTGCCCTGTTAGGGAGCTGAGTTAGAAGAAGACAATTTTAATGAAAGAGAAATTGTTAGTCCGGCCTGAAACAAGGTGGTGGCAATGGGTCTGAGAGAGGTGAGAAATTCACTATTTAGGAAATAGAACTGACACTTGGTAGCTGATTGACTGTGGGGTTAGAGAGTGGCACCAAGGAGGATGGATACATTTTTTTTGCTTGGGGGACAAGAAAGATTTGTCAGGATAGCAGGGAAACAAAATGATCAGTTCAGTTGGAAACTTGAAAAGTTTAAGAAGCATGTGGGGGGCACCTGGCTGGCTGTTGGTTGAGCATGAGACTTTGATCTTGGGGTTGTGAGTTCAAACTCGATGTCGGGTCTAGTAGAAATTACTTAAAAAAATAAATAGAAAAAGAAAAAAAAAGCAGGTGGGACATCATGGTGAAGTTGTCCAGTAGTCAGTTGACTTAGATGGATTTGGGAGCTCAAGAGAAAGATTTGGGCCAGAAACATGAGCATACAGGTAATGGCTGAAATGTGAAGCACAGAGGAGTTTGCTCAGGGTGACTGTATTGTGTGAAGGAAGAACACAGAGCTATGGAGTGAATGCTGGTAAACACCAACAGATAAAGGTCAGAGGAATGGATGTCCAAAAAGAAAGGACAATGGAAGGGTCAGAGCTGTGAGAAAAACCATGAAAATGTGTTAGGGAAACCAAGGATCTAGAGTTCAAGGGAAGGTCAGCTGGAGCAAATTAGTTCAGAATTAGGGACTGAAAATGTGCCCATTGGATTTGGAAGGAAGGAGGCCATGCTGAATTTGAGGATGTGGAATCTCTTTATATGAAGGAGTTCTGAATATTTATAGATCATAGCCGGTAAGAGTTTAAAGGTAAAGAGAGAGAATGGTGCACCTTGGTGGCTCAGTCGGTTAGGTGTCCGACTCGATTTTGGCTCAGGTCATGATCTTGGGGTTGTGGGATCGAGCCCCACATTGGGCTCTGTGCTCAGCTCAGAGTCAGCTTGGGATTCTCCCTCTCCCTCTGCCCCTCCCTCTCCACCCTCTCAGTCTCTCTAAAATAAATAAATAAATAAATAAATAAATAAATAAATAAATAAATAAAATCTTTTAAAAAATAGAAATAAAGGTAAAGAGAGAATTACTAAGAAGAGGTGAAAAGGCCTTTTTTGGGGTAGAGGGAAGTGCAAGGTTTAGGGAGCCCTTGCCTGACAGTATCCATTTTCTCAGTGAATCAGGAGGCAAGACGGAGAGAAGGGAATGAGCAGGGGATTTGAGAAGTGGCAAAAGGGGTGCCTGGGTGGCTCAGTCAGCTGGGCGTCTGCCTTTGGCTCAGGTCATGATCCTGGAGTTCCAGGATCAAGCCCTGCATCAGGCTCCCTGCTCAGCGGGGAGTTTGCTTCTCCCTCTGCGCCTCACCCCACTTGTGCTCTCTCTTGCTCTCAAAAAGATAAAATAAAATCTTAAAAAAAAAAGAAGTGGCAAAAGTTTGGAACAGTTGCTACAGGAGCTGTCAAAGGATCAAAAGACTGATGCCTGACCATGAATTTGTGGAGGCACCAACAGACAGGAGGGCAGGCCCAGAGAAGGCAGACTATAGATTGATAGGTAGGTGCCATGTAAGCAGAGTGTCCTGAAAGAGTATTTCACTCCCACCATGACCTCCAGGCTGCTTACAGAAAAAGAGCCTGCAATAGGACAGACAGAGAAAATGAAGGGCTACTGTTTATGTGAAAGAGCTGGAAGGAGAGGAGATTGTGGTTAGGAAGCTGGGTGTTTGACCTGAACATTCTGACTCATTCTTAAAGATGGCTTTGAGATGTGAGGCACTGAGTAAGATGTCTACCCAAGTGGTGAGAATAATGGCAGAAATTGGGGTACAGATGAGCCAAAGTTGTCAAAGAACCAAAGAGTGGTGGAAAGAAGCTACTACAAACACAATAACCAGATGTTATATGCATCAGTGGAGCAGGAATTTTTTTCTGAGGGTAAAGATGTAGTTTTCTGGGAGCATTTAGGGGAGAACCTTTAGGCACAAGGATGTGAGAAAGAGCAGTCTCAAAAGGACTTAAAAGGGCTGCAAAGGAGGTGGTGTCCTAAGGAGAGAACCATATTTCCATACTTCAGTAAGGGCTTGTCTATCAAAGGGAAGAGGTGTCCAGAGAGCACAGCAGAAAGGTTGGGAGAGAAGGACAGAACAGAGAAAGAACTACATCGTAAGGGTCAAGAGCACCAAGAGCCAGATGACACAGAGAACTCTCGTTTTGGGAAATGCCTAAGGGCACTAAGAGTGTGAAGTTGGTAGAATTCATGACTCAAAGCTTCAAATGGAGCTCCAGTTTGAAATCCCTTTCAATTCGAGTGCACTTAGGCACGGCAAAGGACCAGTGATACCAGCACCAGGACAGATCTGGGGGTGCTGGAAGGCTCATTTAGGTGCCAAAGCAGGTACAGGAATCCAACCTGAGTGGGCTGGAGGCTTCTTCAAATTCAGTTACTCATTTAACAAAACATTTTATTGAACGCCTGTTCTGGGCTGGTACTGCTAGGTTCTAGAAATACAGAAATAAATCAGACATAGGCCCTGGGCTCAAATGATCACAGGCTAGTTAGCAGCAGGGTCGTTTGCCTTTTGTTTAGAGTGGCGAGGTAAGATTCTGGTTTTTGTTTTGTCACACATGTTGCAGCATAAAACAAATGTACAGGTAGTTGAAAATACCCTACTAGCCATTACCCTAGGAACAGACTCCTGCTAGTTACCCTAGAAGCCTTTCACTTACTCACAAACACCATCATCCCCTTCCTTCTCTCCTAAGAGTAACCACCATCTTGACTTTTATGGTAATCAATTCCCCACTTTCATTTACATATTTTTATCTAAGTGATCATGTTTATTTTTCATAAAGATTTTATTTGACAGAGAGAGAGAGAGAGAGAAAGAGAGCACAAGCAGGGGGAGCGGCAGAGAGAGGGGGAGAAGCAGACTCCCCGCTGAGCAGAGACCCCCCCCCCCCAACGTGGGACTCCATCCCAGGACCCCAGGGTCATGACCCAAGCAGAAGGCAGATGCTTAACTGACTGAGCCACCCAGGTGCCCCTAAGTGAACATCTTTAAACAAAATAGTTTAGCTTTGACTTTTTTTTTGATGTGTCTTTTCCCACTTCGTTCTTTTTATCCCTCCTTGTAATTTGTTGAAGAAACCGGACCATTTCTTATGTAGTGTTCCACGGCCGGAATTTTGCTGGCTTCATACTGTGGTGTAGCTGAACACATTTTTCTGTTCTCTGTATTTCTAGCAAATAGGTATTTGGATCTAGATGCTTATTCAGGTTCAGGTGTGTGTGTTGCACATTTTAATGAATGCTTCACAGTTTTTGGGTTTTTTCATCATGAGATACATGATGTTTTTGTCATTAGGGGTTGCAAAACAGTGATGTTCCAATTCTATTATTCTGTCTTCAGTTATTTGTGGGAACACTTCTAGAAACGCCCACATTTACAATCTAGTTAGCCAGTTGTACGACTTGTATAAGAAAGGCAAGAAAAATGCTGGTTTTCCCCTTTATTTAACAGTTTCAAAAATAGAGTTTGTTCCCTAACATCTTCCAGAGATGAACAATTATGTTTTGGTACTATTATGAACTCATGGATTTAAACATACTTTATGCATTTTGTTCTGTTATATTTATTGTCCTAATTAATGGTTACAATGTCCCATTGTTGGTCAGCAGAGGCCTCTTTAAGTTGGTGTGAATCTTTTAAACCTAACCCTAGTTATCTCTGATGGTTTCCTTGCTCTCTGGTATGACAGGAAGCTCTAGACTGATCGTGTACATTTCCTTCCTCAGAACAAAATCAGCCATTTCTCTAAGAAGCCCCTATCTTCAAGCTTTTCCTGTTGACAGAGCTAAGACAGGGACACATGAAACTTATATGTATATATGATCTATCTATCAGATCTACTTATCTCGGTCTGTCCGTCCATCCATCGATCCATGATAAAATACCTCGTGAGTTGATACTGATACATGGAAGGCTTTGGCCTTTCCCCCCTATACTGAGAATCCTGTCAACGACATCATTTGCTTTGTCCCACATTAAAGTCCTCAGAAACACTGCCACCAAAATGATCACAAAAAATATATTCTTTTCAATTTGTTTTTCTTAGATGTCCTATATCTATCTTGCCGAGGTCACAATAAAATTGCCCAAGTTCTTGCACATTGACAGTTTGTTACTGTCATATACTTGAAAGTCAGTTCAGTTGGTATGATACTCTTGGCTCACAGTCTATTTTAAATATTTTGTTTTCTTTTGTCATAAATTGTTGCTGTCAAAAAATCTGATATAATGATATAGCTAAATTTTCTTTCCATTTAAGTAACTTTCTGGGAGAGCCAAGGTTTTTTCCTTTTCTCCAACAATTTTACTAGCATGTCTTGATTTTGGTCATTCTGGGTTCCAAGTATGCAATATGCCATTTCAGTTTGTAGCTTAAAATATTTCAGGAAAGTTTTCCTAAACTATAACTTTTGGCATTTGTTCTATTCCCTTATTTGTCTTTGGGAACTCCTATTATACACATGTTGTATCTTTTTTTGGCCTTTTGTAATTGTCACTTTTTAAAGAGTAGTTTTGTGTTCACAGCAAAACTGAGGAGGTATAGAGATTCCCACATTCTCCCTGCCCCTACACATGCATATCCTCCCACGTTGTCAACATACCCTATCAGAATGGTACATTTGGATCTACAATGACCCATCATTATCACCCAAAGTGTTTACGTTAGGGTTCACTCTTAGTGTTATATATTCTGTGGGTTTGGACAAATGTATAATGACAGGTATCTACCACTGTAGTATCATAAAAAATAGTTTCACCACCCTAAAAAACCTGTATCTCACCCACTCATTCCTCCCTCCCCATAACCCCTAATCTTTAAAAAAAAATTTTTTTATTATGTTATGTTATTCACCATACAGTACATCATTAGTTTTTGATGTAATGTTCCATGATTCATTGTTTGCATATAACACCCAGTGCTCCATGCAGTATGTGCCCTCCTTAATACCCATCACTGGCCTATCCCAGTCCTCCACCCCACCCCCCCGTGAAACCCTCAGTTTGTTTCCCAGAGTTCATAGTCTCTCATGGTTCATTCCCCCTTCTGTTTACCCCCCCCCCTTCATTCTTCCCTTCCTTTTCCTACCAATCTGCCTGCTATTCCTTATGTTCCATAAATGAGTGAAACCATATGATAATTATCTTTCCCTGCTTATTTCACTTAGCATAATCTCCTCCAGTCCCATCCATGTTGCTGCAAATGTTGGATAATCATTCTTTCTTTCCAAAAGTGGTTGTACCATTTTGCATTCCCATTAGCATTTGGTGTTGTCACTGTTTTAGGTTTCGGTCATTCTCATAGGTACATAGTGACATCTCATTATTGTTTTAACTTACAATTCCCTAATGACATATGTCGTTGAGCATCTTTTCACATCCTAATTTGCCATTGTATTTGAAATGTCTATTCACATCGAGCCTTACATCGAAAACCGGGGATGTACTGTATGGTGACTAACATAATATAATAAAAAATCATTATAAAAAAAAAATGAAATGTCTATTCAGATCTTTGCCCCCCCCGCTTTTTTTTTTTTTTTAAAGAGGCTCCATGTTGGGTGTGGAGCCCAATGTGGGGCTTGAACTCACGACCCTGAGATCAAGACCTGAGCTGAGATCAAGAGTCGTACACTTAAACAACTGAGCCACCCAGGTGCCCCTCTTTGCCTTATTTTTTAAGCAGGCATTTTTTTTTCTTTGCCAAGGATATGATAGCGAAATATTCCGCAGATAACCACAAATAAAACTTTATCTGAGGAGCTCTAGAAGGCTTTATGCCAACTGGTGTGTATAAATACCAATGAACCTTAAAATGTATGCATACTTGAAATAAAGCCTTTAAAAACCAATGTGCCCAATTAATTTGTTAAATCTTTTATTAGTAAATTAAACACTACTTCTCACTATCACTTGTTTTGTAAGTTTCTTTAGGTAGAAATCTTCCTTCTACTTTAAAAAAATGAAATATTGCCATCTACAACATAGATAAAACTTGAGGGTATTGTGCTAAGTGAAATAAGACAGGGAAAGACAAGTATCATATGATCTTACTTATATATTACGGTTTGCTGGCTCTTGAGTTGTATGAGCTCTTTATATATTTTGGATATTGAACTCTTATTAAAATCTGCAACTTCATTGCATCTTCTGGGAAATTAGGAAAATCCGTTAATTTTTCCAAAAGGTTTTTATCTCTCCTTTTCTTCTCATGTTCCGTCTATCAGTTTCTCAAAGAATTAAAGCACATCCTGCATGCTAGCCTTGTGGAGAATAAACATAGTGAGATCCTGATCTTAAGGAAATTATAGATATTGGCAGACATAAAAGGTGTAAATAGAGGGGTGCCTGGGTGGTGCAGTCGGTTAAGCGTCTGACTCTTGGTTTTGGCTCAGGCCCTGATCTCAGGTCATGAGATTGAGCCCCATGTCCAGCTCTATGTGGATTCTGCTTGGGATTCTCTCTCCCTTTTCCTCTGCCCCCACTCCCCTGCCACTCTCACGCACGCACTCTCCCTCTGCCTCTCAAATAAATAAATAAATAAATAAATACATCTTAAAAAAAAAAAGGTTTAGGGGCGCCTGGGTGGCTCAGTCGTTAAGCGTCTGCCTTTGGCTCAGGGCACGTGATCCCCGTGTTCTGGGATCGAGCCTCACGTCAGGCTCTTCAGCTGGGAGCCTGCTTCTTCCTCTCCCACTCCCCCTGCTTGTGTTCCCTCTCTCGCTGGCCGTCTCTACCTCTGTCAAATAAATAAAATCTTTAAAAAAAAATTTAAATAGAGGAAATAAGGCTAAAAGTGTTGGCTGGACCTAAAACATGAAGGCCATGTATGCCTGCTGTTATGCTCTTCTCCTTAAGTCTTATTTTAAAAACTGAGATATAACCAACGTACAACACTTATTAGCTACAGGTGTACAACATAATGATTAAACATATGTGTATATATAGTTGACCCTTGAAAAACACATGGGTTCGGCATACTGACCCTTGTGTAGCTCAAAACCCATGTATAACTTTTGACTCCCCAAAAACTTAACTACTAATAGCCTACTGTTAACCATAAGCCTTACCGACATGAACAGTCAATGAATGCATATCTCATATGTATTATATACCGTATTTTTACAATAATATCTTTTTCTTTTTTTCTTTTTTCTTTTTTTTTTTTTTTGGTATTTTTACCTATGTGGTCTATCTGCAATTTTTTCAAATTCAAAATCTCCAAATTTTTTTCGAGTGTTTGTTGAAAAAAATCCATGCAGGGACGCCTGAGTGGCTCAGTTGGTTAAGCATCTGCCTTCAGCTCAGGTCATGATCCCAGGGTTCTGGGATGGAGTCCCATGTCGGGGTCCTTGCTCAGCAGGGAGCATGCCTCTCACTCTGCCTGCTACTTCCCCTGCTTGTATTCTCTGACAAATAAATAATCTTTAAAAAAAGAAAAAAAAATCCATGTAGAAGCGGATCTGCAAAGCTCAAACTCATGTTGTTCAACTGTCAGCTACATTGTAAAATTATCACAGTTGTCTAGTTAACTTCCATCACCAGTTACAATTTTGTGTGTGCGTGTGTTTTAAGATCTACTCCGTCAGCAACTTGTGAATATACACTGTAACATTAAGTATAGTCACCATGCTGTACATTACACGCCAGGACATTTTTTTTTCTAACTAACTGCAAATGTGACCTTTTGATCACTTTCACCCATTTTACCTCTCTCTTATCCTTTGCAACCACCAATCTGTTCTCTATATCCATGAGTTCATTTTTTTAAAAAGATTTCACGTGTAAGGGAAATCATATGGTATTTGTCTTTCTCTGATTTGTTAGATGTAGTATAGTGCCCTCAAGGTCCATCCGTATTGTCACAAGTAGCAAGATTTCATTCTTTATGGCTGAATAACATTCCATTGTGGGTGTATACACACACACACACACACACACACACACACACACTTTATCCATCCATCCATCCAACCATCCATCCATCCATGAATGGAGACTTGGCTACTGTAAATAATGCTATGAATACTTGGTGCGCACATCTCTTTAAGTTAATGTTTTTGTTTCCTTTAGATAAATAATCAGAAGTGTAATGGTGGATCATATAGTTCCATCTTTAATTTTTTGAGGAATCTCCATAATGTTTCCCACACTGGCTGCACCAATTTACATTTCCACCAACAATGTATCAAGGTTCCCTTTTCTCCATATCCTCACCAACACTGGTAATTTCTTCTCTTTTAAATAGCTATTCTAACAGGTGTGAGATATCTCATTGTGGTTTTGATTTGCACTTACCCAATGATTAGTGATGTTGAGCAGCTTTTCACATGCCATTTGGCCACGTCTCTCTTTGGGAAAATGTTTATTCCTCTGCCCATTTTCAAATTGGACCGTTTGAGTTAGTAAGTTGTATGAGTTCTTTATATATTTTGGATATTAACCCCTTACCAGATATATGATTTGCAAATCACATTTTCTCCCATTCCGTAGGTTGCCTTTTCATTTTGTTCATAGTTTCCTTTATTATGCAGAAACTTATTTGATGTAGTCTCACTTGTTTATTTCTGCTTTTGTTGCCTTTGGTGTCAAATCCAAAAAAATAATTGCCAAGACCTATGTCAGTGAGCTCACTGCCTACGTTTTCTTCGTTTATGGCTTCAGGTCTTACATTCAAGTCTTTAACCCATTTTGAGTTAATTTTTGTGTATGGCATAAAACAATGATCCAATTTTATTCTCTTGCATGTGGCTGTCCAGTTTTCCCAACAGCATTTATTTTTGGCTCCTCTGTTGTAAATTAATTGACCATGTATGTGTGGATTTAATTTTGGGGGCTCTATTCTGTTCCACTGATCTATGTAACTGTTTTTATGCCAATACCAAATCGTTTTGATTACTATAGCCTTGCAGTATAGTTTGAAATCAGAAAGCATTATGTGTCGGCTTTGTTCTTCTTTCTCAAGATTGCTTTGGATATTCAGGCTCTTTGTGGCTCCATACAAATTTTAGGATTATTCATTTCTGTGAAAAATGCCATTGGAATTTTGACAAAGATAACACTGAATTTGTAGATTGCTTTAGGTTGTTATCATTTTAAAAGTTCTTTGTATATTTTGGATAACAGTCCTGTATCAGATGTGTCTTTTGCAAATATTTTCTTCCAGTCTGCTTTGTCTTCCCATTCTCTTGACAATGCCTTTTGCAGAGCAAATGTTAGTTTTAATTAAGTCCAGGTTACCAACTATTTTTCATGGATGGAGTCTTTGGGGTTTTATCTAAAAAGTCATTGCCAAACCCTAAGTTTTCTAGATTTTCTCCTAGTTGTTTAGTTTTCATTTTACATTTAGGTTGTGAACCATTTTGAGTTAGTTCTTGTGAAGGATGTAAGACTATGTCTAGGTTACTTTGCGTGTGGATGTCGTTGTTCCAATACCATTTGTTGAAAAGACTATCTTTTTCTTCACTGTATTGCCTTTGCTCATTTGTCAAATACCAGTTGACTATATTAGTGTAGATCTACTAGCCACTCCAGTCTGTTCCATCAATCTATTTGCCTATTCTTTCCAATACCACAGTCTTTTTTTTTTTTTTTAAGATTTTATTTATTTATGTGACAGAGATAGACAGCCAGTGAGAGAGGGAACACAACAGGGGAGAGGGAGAGGAAGAAGCATGCTCCCACCCGAGGAGCCTGATGTGGGGCTCGATCCTGGAACGCCGGGATCACGCCCTGAGCCGAAGGCAGACGCTTAACTAAGACTGCGCTACCCAGGCGCCCCTCAATACCACAGTCTTAATTACTGCAGCTTTATTAAGTTTTCAAGTCAGGTAGTGTTAGTCCTCTGACTTTACTCTTCTCTTCAATATTGTGTTGGCTATTCTGGGTCTTTTGCCTCTCCATTTGTTGCTATTCACAAAATAACTTGCGGGGATTCTGATTGGTATTCTGAATCTATAGATCAGTTAAGAACAGACATCTTGATATGGACTCTTTCTATCCAGGACCATGGGATATCTCTATTTAGTTTTCCTTTGATTTCTTTCATTAGTTTTGTAGTTCTCCCTATATAAGTCTTGCATATATTTTGTTAAGATTTATACCTATTTAATTTTTATTGGTGCTCATGTAAATGTTGTATTTTAATTTTAATTGGAATTGTTAGTGGTGCAGTAAAGCAACTGATATTTGTATATTAATCTTGTATTCTGCAACCTTGCTATAAATGTTTCTGAGTCCGAGTTTTCTGTGTTGTTTCAGATTTTCTACAAGACAATTATGTCATCTGTGAACAAAGAGTTTTACTTCTTCCTTCCCAATCTATGTACTTATGTACTTATTTCCTTTTCTTGTCCTTTTGCATTATCTAGGACTTCTAGTACAATGTTTTACAAGAGTGGACACCCTCCTTTCCCTGCCTTATTCCTGATTTTTAAAAGTTCCCACCACCCCACCCCACTTCTGAGTTTTAATGGGAAAGCTTCTGTTTCTCACCACTAGGTATGTTAGGTGTAGGATTCTTGCAGCTGTTCTTTACCAAGCGGATGAAGTTCCCTTCTATTTCTGGTTTTTGGATGTATTTCTCACTTCTTAGAATTTTTATGTACAGGTCTTTAGCATGCTTTTATTGTGGGTGGGAATATTATTCTGCTCCTTACTTTCTTATAACTGGGATTTGACTTTGATCCTTTTTGTTACTCACATTTATATTGACTTCGTTTTTCTGTACGTTTAGTGGGGATGCATGATTTGAGTCTTTCTAGTTTGAAGGCTCTACAGTACTATTTTTAAAAATAACTTAAAATGTGGACTGTGCAAACAAGAGCTGTTTATTTTTTAAGGTTATTTTTAAAATTTTACTTGTCAGAGACAGAGCAAGTGAGCAAGCACAAGCAGGGGGAGCGGCAGGCAGAGGCAGAAGCAGGTTCCCTGCTGAGCAGGGAGCCTGATGTGGGACTTGATCTCAGGACCCTGGGATCATGACCTGAGCCGAAGGCAGACACTTAACTGACTAAGCCATCCAGGCGTCCAAGAGCTTTTTAAAATTTAGCACCAAATATGCTTAGAACATTTTTTTAAAAAAATTTTTATTCATTTGAGAGAGTAAGGCAGCAAACGCACAAGCAGGGGGAGTGGCCGGTAGAGGGAGAGGGAGATCCAGGATCCCCGCAGAGCAGGGAGCCAGATGCAGGGCTCAATCCCAGGACCCTGAGATCACAACCGGAGCTGAAGGCAGACGCCCAACCAACTGAGCCATTCAGGGGCCTCTGCTTAGAACTTTATGACTAATTGTTTCTTTCGAGTTACAGATCAAGTTATTTAATAACCACTGTATTGTTCCCAGAAGGAAAAGAAATACAACCTGGATTTAATGGGACAATACTAATTTCACTCTTACTCCAAACACTTCATTTAATGTTCCACTCCCCACTCCATATCTCTATTTTTTGTCCCAATTTGGGTTGTATAGCAGTCCTTCTCAGCGTGTACCTTTGTCTTGGGTACTCTGCTGGTAAGAATTTTCTTAACTGCTCTGGTCCCTTCAAACCCAAGCAAGCATCCTCTGTACAACAGTTTTGGTGTTGTTCTCAAACTGGCACGCTCAACTTCCAGGTGAGTCCTTGTTTTAGAGTTCTGAGATTGATTGGATGCTCCATTGCTTCCTCTGAAACAGAAGGGGATACCATGCAGGGATTGTGGCTATTGGCAGTTTATTTCTACCCACCTTTTGTTTCAGGGCTCATGGGCATACCTAATATTTTTGTAAAGCTGCCCAAGGTTTTTTGTTTTTGTTTTGTTTTTTAAAGTAAACTCTCTGCTCAATGTGGGGCTTGACCTCACGACCCCAAGATCAAGAATTGCATGCTCCACTGACTGAGGCAGCCAGGAGCCAACGTTTTTAAGTTGCCCAAGGTTTTGTCATCATGACTGCTCTGTGTGCTCTTATGGGGCATTTCAGAAATATTCATTACTATTATTTCAGAATCTCTGCCAGGTTGTTTTGAATGTAGGAGCACGTAAAAGTTATAGGAGGCACCATCTCCTCCAGTAACTGCTTTTCTCTAAGTTGTTCTCTTTATCAATCTTTAGCACAGAGGATATTAAGAACTTTGGCAAACTCCTTTCTCTCTCTGAGCCTCATAGCAGATTATGGAGGCTGCCCCAGCTCTGACTGATGAACTGATAATCAGGGTGGTTTCAAAGCAAATGGCCTACTCCATTTGGACCACTGTGCATTTTATTTACTTCAGGGTGATCTCTGTTATTAAACAGAAACCTGCATCATCAAACTGATGCCAAAAGGCCAGACGGCCGTTTTTAAGACAGGAAAGGGTATGATACGCTTTTTGAGCTAGTTAAGTGATTAGTTCTAGTCAGTTTCACAGAATCTCTAGTTGTCTCTATTTCCTGGGAAAACGGCAAAATTCCCAAGGCTCTCCACTTCAGTCTGCCATTCAGAAGAGAGACATCTTGGACAAGTTGTACCCTCTAAGTTCATTAAAAAACCCCTGCAAAATGGGAGTGATACCTACCTGACACATTGTTAAGCATGAACGAGATAGAATGACCTGAACAGAAGAGCTGGGTAAACTATAAAATCACATACATAAGGCGCACCGTTGCAGCAGTGTACTTCTTTAGTACTGTTTGCCTTCCTCTAGTTTTACCATATCAAAAGTATAGCACCTAGCAGCAATATAAAGTACCTGATAAAATAGGTAGTTGGCTGTCCTACTCACCTTCATATTCCTTGTACCTTACACGTAGCCTGGCACATAGTAGGTGTTTAGAAAGCAATTAAGGAATCAATTCTGGCAAAAATCAGACAGGCTTATTCATTATCAGAAGCTCTTCAGTACAGCTGAAACACTGCACTAGCCCTCAATTTCTCATCTTTAAATGTATCTTTAAAAAGCATCTGGCTTGCTTTTTATCATAGAATTATGAGACCAAATAAGGCACTGTATATGAAAGTGCTTTTTTAGCAAGGACCAGGCACCTATTGACTCCAGGCAGAATTCAGCTGTGGCTGGTGGAAGGTTTTCTAGGTATTCCAATGGGCATTTAGAAAGGGTCTTCTAAGAAAAAACTATTATATTTTTTTTTTTAAGAAAAGAAGCTTTTATTTATTTTTTAAGATTTCGTTTATTTGAGAGAGAGAGAGAGAGAGAACACGAGCAAGAAGGAGGGACAGAGGAAGAGGAAGAAGCAGGCTATTCACTGAGCAGGGAGCCCGACGCGGGGCTCGATCCCAGGACCCTAGGATTATGACCTGAGCCAAAGGCAGACATTTGACTGAGCCTCCCAGGCACCCCAGAAAAAAATAATTTTTGTTATGTCTCTAACTAGTTACTTTCTAAACTCCTTAAAAAAATGGATAGCATCTTTTCCATCTCTGAATCCCTCATGTGCAAAATGCAATCTATCATAGTCCTCAGTAAATATTTGTCAAATGCTAGAGCAAAATACTGCCACACCAATCCATCAGCAAGTACCGCTCTTTACTTGTAAAATGTATCCTGATTCCAACAATTTCACCTTATCCCCGTTTATTACCATCTTAGCAGAAGCCGGCACTGTATTGCCCCCTACCTGAATAACTGCTATAGCTTCCCAACTGGTTTCCTGGCTTCTATTCATCTCTCCCAGGAGCAAAACAATGAGTAATTCTTAAACACTAACCAACAACAACAAACCATAAACTAGACCATGTCACTTCTGTGCCTAAAATCCTGCAGTGACTTTCCCACTGTGTATTTTTTATAATATTTTATTTATTTGAGAGCGAGAGAGGGAGCACCAGCAGGGGGAGGGACAGAGGGAGATGGATTCCAGGACCTTGGGATCATGACCTGAGCCAAAGGCAGACACTTAACTGACAGCCACCCCGGTGTCCCTCCCACCGTATTTAGACTCCACATTCTTTAAACCCTCAAGGCTCTGTATCAGGAACCAGCAAATTACAGCCTGCAGGCCAAATCTGACTTGCCACATGTTTCTGTGAGTAGAATTTAACTGGAGCACAGGCAAGTATGGCCTGTGGCTGTTTCTGTATTGCAAGACAGAGCTGAGTAGTTGTGACAGAGACCATATGGCTTGCGAAGCCTAAATATTTACTATCTGGCCCTTTAAAGAAAACACTTTTGCTGACCCCCCCTCTACATGATCTGACTGACCCCCTATCCCTGTCCTGGTCATTCACTGTATCAAGTCTATTACTCCTCAGAGGCTTTTACACCTGCTCTTCTAATTCCCCAGGAAATGATCTTTATTCATATTGACACGTAACTGCCTCATCATTGTGGTCTCTGCTAAAATGTCAACTCCTCAGAGACCTGTCCTGATCAACCAAACTAGGTGGCCCCTCAACCTCCCTAGTTACATATCTGCTATGAAACAATAACATGGTAATGACTATTTGAAATCATTGACTGGTTTAGTTCTCACCCCACTCTAGAATGTAAGCTCCACGAAACCTTATTTGCCCATCTTCAAATTTTAATCAGCATAAACCCACCACCAAAACCAAATACCTGGTATTGTTTTTGAGTGGGAAGGAAGAGGGTCAATAAATAGCTGATGAATGAATGAGGCCAAGGTCAGGAACCCCAGTCCAGTTCAAATCAGTTTGTAACGTTTAGTTTCACTGCTGCTGCATGGCCTTGATACTGGCCTGACTTGAATCATAAAAGGCTGAAGGAAGATCAATACATATTCCTGGTCCATTATGCGCAAAACAACTCCACCAAGAGCATATGCCTCTTCAGGTAAGGGTAGCAGTATGAAAACCAGGCAAGGCAAGGTCAGAGAATTGGACAAAGAAGTTCTCAACTTTATGATTATTATGGTTAAGAATTTTATTATCAAAATTATTACATCTCTTGTGAAAGTTCAAATGTTACAGCAAGGTGTAAACACTCCACTTGAGAAAGAAGTGATACTTCTTCCCTTCCAAGAGTTCCCCCCACCCCCCGCCCCCACCCCCCCCAGAGGTCTGGTCTTGACAGCACCCTGCCCACACAGAGTGGCTGGGGTCTCTGCACGTGCCAGGCAGGGTGAGGGCCGCCTGCCCGCTGGCTTCTCCCCTTGGCTTTAGCCAAGGAGAGAATGCAAACCCCAGCCCAAATGGAGAGACATTTACATACGTTTTATATAATATACAAAGAAACCAGCATCCCAGGCAACATGATTTCCACTCCCAACGCTCTCCCAGACTGATGGGTTTGTGGGGGAAACAACAAAAAGAAAAGTATTCTGCTGACGTTTTCAGCATTAAAAAAAAAAAAAATCTCCCCTCATTTGAGCAAACACCTGATTTCAATTTTGAAAAAGTGAAATTTTGTAACAGTCACACACAAAGAGAGAAGACTGTGCATATGATAGTTGTAGGAGAGGGTAGAAAAGAAGGGGATGCAAGAGGCTGGGGGGAAAAAAGAAGAAAACAAATTGGAAGGAAGGAGGGAGACTCACAGTATTATCTTGTCCAAAAGAAAAGAAGTAAGGTCCACTGCAGCACCAGGGATTACACCTGTCATATATTTGCTACCCCTACCATGGTTATAACTGAATACAAAATTAGATAAATAAAAACACGCCGGATATTACAGTAAACAAGTGAAAGAAATAAGCTGGCAACCGTATGGAATTTAAAAAGATTGTGTACCCCACCTGGGCAGGCTCCAGGGCTCCTCCAGGGGCGTACAACAGGCACAATGCACTGATGGGGAGAAGCCAGTCTGCTCGCGTCTCTCATCCAGAACAGTGTTAGGTGTGTGGGTGGCTTTATAACTCTCTCACCTGGGCCACTCAAATAAGCATCCCCCAAAGAAATGTGGGACATGCCCACACACAATCACAGTCCTGTCGGTGCCACTCCACAAACGTATCTTTCCACTCTTACCCTGCAGTCACAAGTGCGTGCTCCCTAATCACGGAGGTGGTCCTATTCACAGGATCGTCAACTCCTGATTAACTGGGAGTAGAAAAAATAAAATTCAAGAATTCCCAAAACATTTGGGATCCTTACTAATCAAATTTATTGCCAACAGCCGATAAGTTGTAATGCAATTGGCCCATCTCACTTATTTCTCTTTTCTTTGCCTACTTCCTTTCTGGGTTACTGAGCTGTGAGACAGCTTGGGGAGGGGAGAGGGGTGGGAACAGCTGGGGGCTCAGACAATCTACTATGATCATCTGCTCCTGAATCATCAAAAGTTGACCAGGAGCTCTTCTTCAGAGAGCCAGGCACCCCTCAGCCAGAGCACATTCCAAGTTTTGCTATCCCTGCCTATTTCTCGGTGATTTTATGACGAAGGTAGGGAGTATTCTTGGTGGACACATCTCGGCCAGATATCTGCTTTTGGAATGGTTGTCACAGGGCGAACATTTCCATACCTACCTTTCTTCTTAAGTGCATAAAAACCCTAATACTACTCAGATGGCTTGGGGCTTTGAGATTGGCTCTTTTCACTTTTTTCCTCTGAAACGAAAACTTCTTTTTTTTGGGGGGGGGGGGGAGGGTGTATGTGTGTGTGTATGTGTAAAAAGATGTCCCCACTGCACAAGTGACTACAGGCTACAGGCAAGGACGGGAGACAGAGGCTTCAACACGACTCATTGCACTTAGAACCGTTACTAACCGGAACACCATTTGCTTGTCAACAATGTACCCTTAACAGCAGGGAGAAACTTCTTTATAGTCTCTGCTTCAGACAAGATTTACATCTTTCTCCAAGGCCAGAGCCAGTCGCGACCACAAGTCTCGTTTCTTGTCGACCAGACCCAGTCCTCTGGCACCTTGTACCCTCTTCCCCAGCAATATGCTCGGCCTAGGTTCCAGAGGCAGCTGGAAGGAAGCAGCTATGGGCTCATTCAGTTCTGTTTGCCCAAATCCAGAAGCCCTAGGAAAGTCCTGTCTGAGTCTTGACTCCTGACCCTTGCAGCGGCTGGAGTCGGTACTGGTGCACACCCCCACTCCCACGGTGTGGGTAGTGCTGTGAATTGGAAACCGCAGATACCCTGGAGGCCTGGTAGGCAGCGGACTGCCCAGCACTGGGCAGACTGATAGTCCGTAAGTCTGATGGCAATGACGACCTAGAGTTCTGAGGGAAGGAGGTGGAACTCAGAGTTCCTGTGCTGGACTGGGAGACCGAGTCTGAGGTCGGCGAGTCTGAGGGGCCCTGTGGGGTAGGGCTAGCAGCACTAGAAGGGCAGCTCCTCCTTGGAAGATTGCTGCCAGTGCTGTTTCCAGAATGTGGCTGGCTGCTATAATACCCTGGTGTCCCCGTAAATGGGGCCAACGAGTCTGTGGATACAGGGTGGGCGGGGCTGGAATAGGACGTAGAAGAGAGGGAAGATTCCGAAGAACCGTGAGAGGGGGGATTTCCAGGTCTCAGTGCAGTAGTTCGATAACTGTATCCTGGAGATTGGGTGGGATGTCCTCTAAAGGGGGAGGAACTCTGCTGAAGGAGGCTTTGTGATTCTGTCCGTGGACTATCACACTGCAGGAGCTAGAAAGAGTCGGGAGGAAAAGCATAAGGAGGTGAAAAAGTCCCTATTTAAGCCATTTAGGCTTGTGAATATTTAAAATACCCTACTTTTTCTTCTTCTTCTCCATCTTCTTCTTCTCCATCTTCTTCTTCTTCTTAACCATTTGTTCTTTTTAGGATACCAAAGACAGTAAAATGGCTGTCTCTGATCACTTTATTTATTTTTCTGGCATGATTTATTACCTGAAGGTGAGCAGATGATGACTTATTTCCAAGGCTGCTGAAACTATATGCAAAGACGGCATCTCAACTGCAAAGGATGGCCAGGATCACAAAATATTTGGAACCCAGAATATACTCCTATGCCCAGAGATGAGCAATTTCTTGTCTCACCTGGTAGCTGTATCTGGAAGGGCTGTAAACGGCTGCTCCTTTAGAGAGTGCTGAGCTCAGTGTCTCTGGGCCTTCTCCATCTGTAGGGTCTGGAAGATAAAAGAAAATCAACTTGGCTTCCTAGAATAAGTGAGAAATAGCCATTGTTCATTCAAATCACCAAGAGTATCACCAACCCACGCTGCTTTCTTTTTGACAAATCAGGTGAGTGCAGCATGTCAGAGGGGCAAAAGGAGTGGTTAATTATGGGTGATGTTTTAAATGCCTGATCTGATTCCTGTCTCCTCCTTTCTCTTCATCCTTCATCAAAATGGATTTCCAGGCCTTTGCAGAGAAGAGTTACAGAAAGTTATCTCTTGGGAAAAAGGGAGAGAGAGGGAGAGGGAGGGAGGAAGGGAGAGAAAGAGGGGGACAGAGAGGTAGAGAGAGGGGAAGAGAGAGAGAAAGAGAGGGAGGAAGGGATAGAGAAAGAGAACACTTGGTGGACGCAAGATCTTAAGAATGCTGTAGCCCAGAAGAGTGGCAACAAGACTGAACTGGAACCTCCCTCCAGTGCAGCCCAACTGCATAAGAAACTGACTCACCTCAGTCCAGCATTTGGTGAGCACTGTGTAGAGCCTGGCTCATGTGTCCCTAAACCTGGCTGGTAGCAGAAGACCATGGGCTCACCTGAGTCTTTCTCTGTGATGTTACTCTCCCACGTGGGAGAAGGCTCTCCTTTTTGGGCCACCCTTACACTGCTTCGGAGGACCTTGGGGATGCTCCCTCCTTCTCGGAGTCGTTCCACTGATGTGGGAACCATCCTGTAAAGGAAACAGGATGCAAGTTTATGCCACAGGACTTCAGAATCAAGAGTCTGGAACAAATGAAGCTCTGACAAAGGCTGTACAATGCATTCCCTTATAACATCCTCTTAGACATTATTTTCTTCAGGACTAATTTAAAACAAGGTATTTCCTCTGCCTTAAACTATAGAAAAAAGGAATTTAAAGATGTCTGCATTTAACTGAAATAATAAATTTTTCTCTTCTGTGAAGTCATGTGCCTGGCACATAGTAGTAATTTAATAAATGCTCTATAGATTAAGAAATATTACTCATTTGAGCCAGGTCTCTTCTTTCCTAGACTTCACTGCTTCAGTGCAAGATCCCCAAACAGCCTCACTCTTGATTTCTCTCATTTGATGCTCAACACTTGCTACTATTTATTATTTACTTACAATGTTATTTATCTACTTGTGGTCTCCCCTAAACCAGACAAGTCCTTTCAGAATATGTCTTATCTTTCTGTACATGCTAGCTGTGTGCAACTGAGACTTCGGTTGTAATTTAAGTGGAACTGAGCTGAACTCCTGACTTACCTTTCATACGAAATGAAAAAATAGAAGAGGCAGTGTTAGTGCCCAGCAAATAAAATAGCTCATCTGTGTCCACAACTACATGGCGTCCAAAGTGTTGTTCTGCAGGTTCGGTGGCAACTCTTTCCTTCTGTAAAGCTGAGGGGGGTGGGGGAGGGGTTGTGGCTGATACTATTAAATCAGCTGCACAGCATAGATGGCACTGTTGGCTTCCTTTCTCAGGTAAGTGTTCTCATACATTTTAAGTAAAACTGGGAATGATTCTAGATGTATACTTCCCTCTTGAATTTAATTATTTCAGCATCAAACATAAACTTACCACCTACTGCTGATATTCTCTTGAGGTCTGCAGTGAGATGAAGTGCCTCTGGAATCTGATGGGCTTACCGCCTCCATATGGGACATAGAGGAATGAGATGGGGAGAATTTTTTGTGAGGGGAGGATGGGGTTCGGGTTGAGGATCCCTGCACACCATGGGCACCAGTGTCAGAAAGTGAGTTACTGCTGCCTTGCCCAGCTCCTGCAGACTTGATTTTGCTCTGTGCAGAGTCACCTCCCCCACCAGCAGAATTCTCCTTGGCTTCTTGTTTCCGTTTGCGGTACTCCAGCAGGGATACCTGGGAGGGAAACAAGATAGAGAACTCTAGCTAGACATTGTCAGTGGATCACTAACAACAGGGAAAGAAGATGGGAACCCTCATAAACCACTAGCCTGCCATGCAAATAAAGCAGGAACCAACACTAGCAACCTTTCCTTCAGATGTGAGAGATCTGAGCACAGCTACATATTTAAATCAGTCAGAAATTGGTAAGAAGAAAATATCTTGGGAGATGACATTTTTGAAGAACAGTGTTCACCAGCAGACCTCAACCTTTTTTCTGCCTTCAGAAAACTGAGATCACAGTGACCCAGTAACAGAAGCATGCTATCAGCTGTTTGCTACAATGGTAACACCTAGAAAAGGGAAAGGGGTGTTGGGAGCTGTGTAGTTTGAAAAAGCCTTCCAGGTGATCTAACAGCGCTTTCCCAATCCCTAAGAATCCCCAGAGTCAGTTGTTTTTTAAAAAAGAAAAAAAAAGAGAGAGACAGACAAGAAAAAATCAAAAGAAAAAGCCAACACTTCAGGATTCTTCGATGTGTTCAATTTTTCAAGACGCATGCAGGGATTTATTACTGTTTCTGTCTTACACAGGGAAACCAGTGTAAAAAGAGAAAGAATGATTTGCAGTTCATATTGTAGCAAGCTAGTCTAGGAAATGTACACTTGGAAACTTTTCCCCAATTCTGCCTCATTCTCTCTTGATTGCCAAAACACAGAGCCTTCCTCCCTGGCCCGCCCAGTACACCTCCTCTTTGCTGTTACAGCACACTGCCTACACTGGCTATCAACCTGTTACAGTATCTTGATTTTTCCTCCACTAAACTGTATGTTCTACGAGGGCAAAGACCAAAATTTTATGGCTTTTTATCTTTAAAATCCAGCACAGAACCTGACTGACAGCAGGCGCTCAACAATTCTCAAATAACAAATCATGATTTCACAATCACTGTTGTACATAATAATGAATCAGAAATCCAAAGATGTTTTAATTTTTGCTGATGATCAATGCTGTTCATACAAGTCTTCTAAACCCACTGCTATCTTTTTTTTTTTTTAAAGATTTTATTTATTTATTCGACAGAGATAGAGACAGCCAGCGAGAGGGAACACAAGCAGGGGGAGTGGGAGAGGAAGAAGTAGGCTCATAGCGGAGGAGCCTGACGTGGGGCTCGATCCCATAACGCTGGGATCACGCCCTGAGCCGAAGGCAGACGCTTAACCGCTGTGCCACCCAGGAGCCCCTAAACCCACTGCTATCTTATTCCAAATTATCTGCCAGTGTTTCTGCCTTCTACTCCCTCAGGGCTCTCATTTTTCTGTTCAAATGTAAAATATAACCAAAATGCAAAGTAGTACCATCTTGTGTATGCATTTTCCATACACAATCTTGGCAAAAGAATTAATAATAATAATAATAAATTCTGGCAATGTATTTCATTGAAATGCAAATATCAAAAGTCATTAGGCTACATTTCAATGAGACTACTACAGATATTCTGCAATTGTGTAAGACTGTCACACACACAGAACATTTAACATCTCTAGCTCTGCACAATAAATGGAAGTTGCCGTGGCAACCCAAAATACTCCCATGCATTTTCAAATGCCCCCAGTTGAAATCCACTGACATAAAAAGCACATGAACAGGCATTACTTACAAGTTAAGTCCCAACCTGTTAGCCAGCAATCTATGGCCTGGCCCTGTTCCACCGTCTCTTTCCACACTCTCCCCATCTTTCACCAGATACTACATTCAACTGTTTTCAACCACACCGCATCCCTGCTGCCCACTCACTGGAGTGGCACACAGCTATGAGTTCTGCTCCCTCTTCCGTAACATCCTTCCCCTTGTTTGTTGGCAGACAGCTTCCTACTTACCATATGAAATCAGCTAAATCAGTGAGTGACCTGTCATCTCACTCCACCACCTCTCAAACTAGCTAGGAGCCTCTTGTTTGTTCTCAATGTACCCTCCACATATATGACTAGGCCAGGTTGTGGCTTAGGCGTTCTTACTCTATCTGAACAACTCCTTTGGAGCATCCACTGCCACTGTAATTAATTACTTCTTAATATAATTATCTGATTACCTCAGTCTCCCTTGCTTTAACCTCCATTAGGGCAGAACTTAGGAAGCAATATATAGCATAGTGGCAATAAGAGCATGAAATCTGGAATCAGACCTGGGCAGTGTCCTGGCTCTTCCATTTACTAGCTATGTGACCACAGGCAAGTCACTCAACTTGCCTTAGCTTCCTCATCTGCAAAATGGGAAATTACCCATCTTACAGGATTACTGTGAGGATATAATGCATAAGGAAAAGCTTAACACATGGGAAGTGCTAAATAATACAAGTAATTAGCATTATTCTTTTTCATTGTTCTATCCTTTGATTGCATAGCATGTATACAGCACATACATGGCAGGCATTTAAATTTGCTGAATATTTCTAACATTCATTAAATTGTATTAAAAACAGTCTTGTCTTAAAAAACAAAACAGAACAAAACAGCGGCGCCTGGGTTGCTCAATCGGTTAAGTGCTGCCTTCGGCTCAGGTCATGATCCCAGGGTCCTGGGATTGCGCCCCATATCTGACTCCCTCCTCAGTGGGGAGTCTGCTTCTCCTTCTCCCTCTGTCCCTCCCTTTGCTCATGGTACCCTGTGCCCCTGGTCTCTCAAATAAATAAAATCTTTAAAACAAAACAGTCTTGTCTTTCACTGGACATGGCAGAGATCATGTCTTATATGTCTCTTTGTTTTCCTCACATGGAGAATGGTGCTGAATACATGGTGGTTAACTCAATAAATACCTACTGAATTGCTTAGTTAATATTCTTCAAAAGGGCCCATATAAGGCAGAACACTTACCTTTTTCCTCTGCGGTGGGTTCTGGGGGGCAGACGGGACTCCTTCACAAGCCCTTTCACCACCAGGTGACATGGATCCACGAGAGAGGTCTTTCATAAAACCATGTTCATATCTGCTGGGAAACCCTTCTGCAGGGGAACAATATCCCCCGTCCAAATGTAAAGGCTTCCTATCCCCTACTAGGGGAGACCCTCGATATAATCCATCTGCTCGAGGCATAGCGTTCAATGGGGAGTAGGCGTACATTAAATTAAACTCTGTCCGAAATGCCTGGTCCGAGTTCCTCGCAAGGGTCTGATGTCCATCTCCACTCCTACTTGGAAAGCCAGTCTCAGAGGGGGGCCCGATAGAGGGATGAGGAGCCAGGTCAGAAGGACCTGAGTTGATCAGGGAAGGTCTGTCAGCACAGCTGTTAGTGTTGGAGTCAAGGTAGCCTACTTTTGTCAAGTCCAGGTCCTTCCGGTGACAAAGCTGAAAGAATAAAAATCAACAGAGACATGGAGGAGGAGGCAGGGGAAGGAAAAAGTCAAAGGGCAGAAAGGAAGGGAAGTGAGAGGGGCACGGGTGAAAGGTAAGAGGGATGGGGTAAGAGGGATGGAAGTACAAGAAAGAAAGCCATTAACATCTGTAAAAGTCCCCTGGAGCAATAGTATATACAGGCCAGATTACTACAGAATGCCGGCCTTTCACAAATTGCTTTAAAGTTTTCTGGATGAGAAGCCTGGGAAAATCAGAATTAGACAATTGGCCAAATGTGACTATTTTGCCCGCTTAGCCTTTCATCAGGTTTGCTGAGTCACCTTGTACTACATTAAGGGACTAGAAGTATAATCAGGGATTTACCTGAGCCCCATGTATGCTACAGAGGTGAGACTGGTGTCTTAAGATAACTGGCTTCTGGTGTTATTCATTTGTATTTAATACTGATGGAAGGTGGGAGGAGGGAAAAAGGGAAAGAAAGTAGTAAGTAGAAAGTCAAGTATTTAAGTTACTGGTTTAGTAAAGGAGAATGGTATTAGTTAAAGACATCAAACAACCAGTTCTTTACTCACTTTCACTATTAATTATGTGTGCTTCTCATAAAACTTTCTGGCCACTCAATTCTTTATCCTCTGATGTATGTACACATACCGCAAGACCACTAATGCCCATCACTGCAGAGCATTCAAAATGCTGAATTGTATAAAAAATAAACCACATCTACACTTTGGTTATCATTACCTCCCAACACCAAGATTTTCCACCACTAGGTCAACTATTACTAACTCTCTAGAAAGAATGGTACCAAAAGTCCACATGTCACACCACGATTTTCTTACAAGAGTAAAAAACACCCAGAAAACCTCTAGTACACTAGAATACAACTTTTTTCAGTTTCACACTGATCTATAAAATTCTGATTCAGAATTTTATCCACTATCACTAAGTTTAGCACTAATTTTTTAACTGGAAAAGGGGTAGAGTTAATAGTTCATTTAATTTCTGAAAGGTTATGAGAGACTACAGCTTTCTCTTCAAGAGGAAAAAGGCTCCACGTGGATTCAGAGTTAATCATTACTACATATCTTTTAACAGTTAAGAAACTCTAGCACTAAGATCTGAATTTAACATCTTCAGAGCAGTAGGGTGTCTGAGAAAAACACTCAATTGGATATCCTAAGAGATACCACTTGTATGCAACCACATCTCCACTACTACAGAAGGAAGGCCTGTGTCCCAGAAGCCATGGGCTGACTTAGTTTCCTTGTATACCCAGGAAGGAGCTATAAAGAAAACAGAAAGCAGAGAGGCAGGACTCTCCCTTTCTAAACAAGCTGTTCAATCTATCAACCAAAGTCCCAAACATCCAGTTAAACAGAACTGTCAGATTAACCCTGAAACAAGACATAAATCACTGCCTAACTTTTCCAGTATAAACTGCTCCTTTATCAGCCCAAGATAATAAATATCAAAAGATAGCTCCTACCAACTTTTGATTTCAACTTTCCTTATTTAACGAACACACCTTATTTGTTACTTTCTTTACCAAGGCTCCCACCACATCTTCAGCTTGCTTTAAACTTGACTTCCAG
This sequence comes from Ursus maritimus, assembly GCF_017311325.1. Taxonomy (NCBI): domain Eukaryota; kingdom Metazoa; phylum Chordata; class Mammalia; order Carnivora; family Ursidae; genus Ursus; species Ursus maritimus. The sequence continues at coordinate 8,621,033 of NW_024423786.1, forward strand.
ATTCTATTCTTTAAGAGAACTCTTCAGCCACCCCCTCCCCCAAACAACAAACCCCACCACCACCACACACACACACACACCCCTTCATTTTCCTCCATCTACATTGAAAGTTCTGAGTGATCCAGTCACACATGGGAAGATTCATTCAACTTACAGCGACTGACTGGTTGCTCTTCAGCCTACTGCCCCATTCATTCAGACCCCCCAGCCCTCCCACACACTCATGCACACTCACTCTCAGCCTCCAAGTGTGATTGAGATGGTGTGATAACTACCTCGGGTGACAGGGACTCGGGCCTATTCGCAGGGGAACTCTCAGGGGAGGATATGTTCTAGAGGAGGGAAAAGCATCTTGTTATTCATCTATCCGAAGTCAAGAAGCAAAACAAAACAAACAAAAAAATAAAGTAAAAGCAAGCATAGATGGTTAGCCACAACTTTTTGTGGTGGGGGCAGGGGGAGGGAAAAGAATGCACAGGGGAAATGTTTAACTGCAGAATTCATCTCAATGGACGGAACGACTGGTTAAAAATGCTTCCTGGTGTCCTTGAAAGCATTCAGGGATAAACTGTTTATAATGTTTCATGCTATAAGTAAACATCTTAAGCAGATAACAGAAAAAAGTTTAGATTGGTGAAACTGTACACTATAATTTCATTTGAAATTCTGTTCTACATCTGATGACAGTTGAGCAGCCTATAGTATTTATTACTGATGGGCACCCTACCACTTATTCCTCCATAGGGGAATCTTTTTCTTTTATCCCACACCTCCTTCTGAAAGTCATATTTCTTCATTCTCCTGTGTGGTTCAGGCTTGTCACCACTGCCCAGGGAAAGTGCTGAGCATGCCGGGGCTTGAGAGGGCTAGGGAGATGGCCAGCTCCTCCTGAATAAGAGTTATAGGAGACAGAACGCAATCTAGCTCATAGGCTAGATGGTTTATGGCATAATCAACCTGGATCTGAACACCCCTACCTACCAATGTTCTCTGATATTAAAATCCCTTGTACTTTTGGGAACAGAGTGGGGGAGGAAAGCAGGGGGGAACATTTCAAGTCTCTGCATCTTAAACAGGATTCCCCTTAGAGCTTTCACCTGAGGCAGCACTCCCACAGCACTTAAACAGGAACTGGACAGTGAACTCTGATGGAAGATCTGAATGGTAATAAGTGGACAGAAAGATGGTGGTAGTTATGACATGGATTCGAAGTACTAGGGGGAAGGGAAGGAAAGGGCTCCTAATATTGGGAGCAGACCCATTCCATGGGAAGTGTAATGAGGCTATTAATTTTATTTGGTGGGCTGGGTAGTGTGTAGACACTGGGCCAGGAAGAGAAGGGAAGGCTTATTCTGGTGGAAAGGAAGGGTTAATTAAGTGTGCCCTCCCAAAGTTGCTTTTTACTCCTTTTCCTTGATGCTTCCTCCTCCCTTACGATCTTGAACTGCATGTTCTCCTCAATTCCTTCCCTTAGCACTGGAGACATTTTTCACTGGGAGGACCTTTTTCCTTTAAAAAAGATTCTTCCCCAACCAAACTGATCTTTACCTGTGACACCTTTTCGGTATTTCTCTGTGTCATAGTCTTGGATGGAAATAAGGCTTCCTATACCAGAATATAGGAAAGAGCATGGCAGTTAAAATGGTGATAAAGATGGTCAGGATGGTGAAGTTTGTTTTATTGACAAGAAAGGTTAAATTTCCTTAGTTAAATCACGAGACTGAAACAGTGAAAATAGGCATTAGACTTTTTGAAGGGATGAGCTATTTAATATATTTTCTTTTATTCCCAGTATTCTAACATTATGCTTACACTATGGATCACTAAACTGATCTTTGATTTGTAAAATAAATAAATAAAAACACCTTATCCTTGCACAGTGTTTCAGTTATCCAAAATACTACATGGTATTAGGAAATGCACCGACTGCTCAATTTAACTGTCCTGGAAGGTGATGTACCTTCTAATTTCTGCAATTTCACCTTCTTAATTATAATAAAATCTGCAATGATAAAGTATGAAATCCTATGCTTACAATTTGCTGTGCTCCAGGGTGAATATTCTATGAAATTTTACTATTAAACTCTACCTGCTAACTGAAAAATCAAGGTAATTAGACCAAGTAAGGCCGAAATCAGGTGCTTTACTGTATAGCTAACAAGACTGCCACAGTGAATTTGGTAAAGATTAACTTCTCTATAAATCAAATGTAACCAGGAAGGTTCCCCCTGCTTCCCTGCCATCCCCTTGCCAAAGAGGTTTGCTCCCAAAGTAATTAATACAGTTTAGTTCAGGTATACAACATAGCTATTTCCTGCTTTCAAGGTTGCTAGTTACCTCCTTCTGAGTTAGCCGTTCAGAAATCTGGGTATTTTTAATCCCTGTGCTCTCATAAGGGCTGAATAGGTAGGAAGGCATTGGTTAAAGCATTCACCTTTATCAAAGAACACATCTGGAGAAGTTACAAGCTAGGGGCAGAGTTAAGTGTTTAGTGATCAGAGCAATTTTTTTTTAAGAAGAAGGAAGAGACTGTTTAATGAATTTCAAATCAAAGCAACATGCAATAGATTTTTTTTTATACGGAAGGATTCTATTCAGTAAACCTGCTGTCATCCACACGTGAACACAAGAATGTGATTCAGAATTAACTGTTCCAATAGCTAAGATATACATTTCTAACTTAATCCATAGAGTGAAATGTAGTAAATGTCTCTTACAAATACATGTTGTTAGCCTCTTTCTACTTTTCATTCCTAACACATTGTAACAAGGGAAGGTAACCTGGAGTAGGAAAAAACCCCTCATTTGCCACAAATCATACCCCAAAGCTTTCTAAATCTCTGTTCACTGAGGCCACAACAAGAATAGAAAACAACAGGGAGCGATAATTCACTCATTTAAAGGCCTAGAAAGAAAGACAATCAATCTGTATAATCTGAGCTCTCAGGCTGGTATCATTAGTGGTTACTAAGCAGCTAGAGACCTATTTTAACCAAGGTATGCAGTAAAAACAAAGATGGAGATGTAGCATGCTTACTACAGTTACGGAGACTGATGGATTGCATGCAAAAACAGATCAATGTCATCCATGGCAGAACTATTCCTTTTTGGGGAAGTATGGGGACTTTTAGGGAAGATGAGAGGCTACCAGGTAACAGGTCACACCGACGCTGAGGTTTCCAATTCTCTTGCTGAGACTGATAGGAACATGGTCAAGAAATATTTGGAATGATATTATAGTTGAAATGAGGAGGGGCAAATGATAATTTTCATATTCAGCACTCCCAATAAGCAAACCCAAATCACCTCAAACTGCAGAGGAGTATTGCAGCGACTAGCAGTAGTAAGAGACGTGATTGGTGAGAACATGAGACTGTATCCATTTCGACACTCCTCTTCTGGGTGAGATGGGCCAGGTGTGGTCAGTGGGGGGCTCTTTGAGCCTGGATTGGGAGGGGGTGGTGTGACTGGAGAAAGAGGCCGCAGTAACTTGGTGACATTCTGCTCCATCAGATAGCGAGACTTCCATTTCTTTAATGGGCTCAACAAGTCTGTGAAATACAAAGCTTGGATGAGAGATTGAAACCACAGCTTAAAGAGAGGCTCTGTAGTAAAGCCATTAATCTCTAGCCCACAATGGCTCTTAATTCCTCTTTTGCCTCATCCCATTGGTATCTCCCACAATCAAACCCAAAGCCCAAAGAACTCTTTAATTGCCACACTTAAGTAATTCTCAAAATTCTCTATTGCCCAGAGAGTCACCAGATGAATCTGACACTTCTCATGACTGATCTCTGGAATGAATTTAATCTCTTCCAGGGGGAAACATAATTTAAAAAAAATTTTTTACATTGAGTTCTAAAAATCTCAGTTCTGTGTCACTTTGTTAAAATCACCCTCTACTTAAATGCCAGGTCACCAGCTAAAGTTTCTAAAATGTTAACACCATACTTCTTTTATCTTCTTTTATGTATTTTTACCATTTTTTTTGGCAGTTCTTTCTATAATGTTCTGCTTTAGTAGGAAAGAGTTACACATGATTACCTGACCTATATATCTGGCCCCTAGTTTTAGAGTACTTCAAAGTAGGAAATGATTTTTACAAAAATTTCTCACAACCATTTTCAAAAATGAGGCTGGTACTCCTCTTCTGACTGGAATAGCCTACACTTCTTATAGTTCTTTGGTCCACTTATAAAGGAAATTACTACCCTATATATTTTAATGACGACTCGGGTCAAAGCACCTATCTAACTTTCTCAGAGGAAAAACCTACTTTTATTCATTTACAGTTAAAAGATATTTATTTACTTAATACTTACTATATGGAAACCACTGAATTAGGTATGTGAGGGGAGAAGGTCACCATATATTCTATTTAAAGGGATTTACAATTTGTGAGGATGAGAAAACAGAGGTAAAACATGTTTAATGTAAGTTTAAGACTCTCAACAGAGGTGATCATACTGCTATGTGTTCGTAAAAAAATACTTATGCTTTGCAACTCTTGATCTCGGGGTCCTGAGTTCAAGCCCCACACTGGCTGTAGAGATTAATACTCAAAAATAAAATCTTAAAAAAAATAATTATACTTTTAAGTGCTTATTATATACCAGTTGCTATTCTATGTACTTTATGCGAATTATCAGATTTAATACGAACAACTGTATAAATCCATTTTAAAGATGAGGAATTTGATGTGCAGAGATAAAGACTAGGTAGTTTAGTTTCATTTACATTCTATTTTTTTAAAGATTTTATTTATTTGAGAGAGAGAGAGACAAAGATAGTGACAGAGATAGTGACAGCACAAGCAGGGAGGAGAGGGAGAAGCAGGCTCCCTGCTGAGCAGGGAGCCCAACTCGGGGTTGGATCCCAGAACCCCAGGATCATGACCTGAGCTGAAGGCAGACGCTCAATCTCCTGGAGCTTGATCTGGGGACTCCGGTTCATGACCTGAGCTGCAGGTAGGCAGACGCTTAACCGACTGAGCCACATAGACGCCCCTCATTTATGTTCTTAATCATTATGTTAAAATATATTCCCAAGGCTTAGTGGAAGGAGTAGCATTTATCCCAGTCCTTCAAGGACAAGTTTTGGGACAGAAGGCATGATCAGAGTTATGCTTCAGGATGATTACTCTGGCAGTAATAGTTAGGATGACAGTGGGAGACTATTTGGAGTTAATGAAGTAGTTAACAGAGTTATGAGGCACTGAACTAGGCTAACAGATGTGCAAATGGAGAGAAGAATAAATGCAAAAAATACTGGACAGGCTTTTTTTTCTTTCTGATATGTGAGAATTTTTTATTTTCCTAGATTGGAAGTATATTCATACTTTTCTTGTTTTTCAGAAACTAAGCTTTCTTTCTTTTCTCCTTTGAAAGGTGGGTAGGTATAAAAAACAAACATGTGATTCATGACATGTTTAGAATACTTTTTAATGTACTTTGAGAGTAAATCTTAAAAAAAAAAAAAACAAACAAACCACTGCTATACTGCCAGATCCAACACTAAATACTAAAGGAAATTAGATAAGTAATGAAGCTCACTCTAGAGAAGTTAGAAAGTACAGGTGAACCCTACCACTTCCAAATCAACTTATAGGTCATTCACATAAAACATATTTATTGAGTTCTTATTATGGTATCATATTCAACAAAATAGACCTGATGTCTGCCCTGATGGAAGGTGATGGGCCAGTGGTCATTTGTCTTTTTTCTAACAATAACACTATATTTACATTTTTTTTCAAGTCTTATATTTTTTCATCTTTACTCAAACAATTCACAAAATTATACAAACAAACATCCACATATTTAAGCAAACACAAAACTTGAAACCATACCTACAAATTAATGCACTGCTAATATCCTGGTGCATTTTCATCTACACCTTTATTTTGACATGGCCTTATTGACTCTTGTCTAAATAACACAGCTCAATAACCTATCATTTTCACTCAGAAACACAAAGTAACAAGCATCTGCCACCACCCACATGGGTAAGCATCTGCTTCCGGCTCAGGCCATGATCCCAGGGTCCTGGGAATGAGTCCCACATTGGGCTCCTTGCTCAGCGGAGAGCCCGCAGCTCCCTCTGCTTATGTTCTCTCTCTCGGACAAATAAAATCTTAAAAAAAAAAAATACTGGCCTATTCTCACTTTATCTCCATATTTACTTTAACTCAAAACATACCTCAGTAGAAGGTAGTAATTATCTGCCCTTTTCCCATGTTAAACAGTTATGCTCTTCCAAAATCTTTTAAAATTACAGAACTATAATTCTCCATTGATTTGAAATGACATTTATCCTATTAGATTCGTACACAAACCGGGTTCAGTTTTGTACACCTGTTGTCTAAACAGCATCAATATTGACATCCGTTTTAATAAAACTGTTTGGGTAATTCCACTTATTCTCCTCTAGCTGCCCAAAATATTTTGGCTATTCTAGCATACTTGTTCCTGTCAGTGAACTGTTGAAATCATTCACCATGCTGACAGTACTCTCCTCTCCCCAAAGTCAGAATTTTGATTGGTATTGTATTAAATTCATGAGTAACCGAGGAAGAATTCTCACTCAGCACCATGGCACAATCTTTCAGCTACTCATGCCTTCGTTTATCCCTTTTCATATAGCTCTATCACATTTCTTTCACTCACTCATTCATTCATTCACTTATTTATGAGAGAGTGAGAGCGAGCGAGTGAGAGCAGGGGAGGGGGGCACAGGGACAAGCAGACTCCCTGCTGAACAGGGAGCCAGACTTGGGGCTCCATCCCAAGACCCTGAGATTATGTCCTGAGCCAAAGTCAGATGCTTAACTGACTGAGCCACTCAGGCAGCCTGATTTGTCACATTTCTAATTAGGGTTACTCCCCCACATTCTTTAGTTTTTGTTACCACTGTACATTACATGTATTTCTCCCTTTGCGTTACTCTCTGCATGGGTTTTTTGTTTTTTTTTTTTTAAGATTTATTTATTTGAGAGAGCACACACGATTGAGTGTGAGTGGGGGAAGGGGAGAGGAAGAGGCGGAGAGGAGAGAATCCTCAAGCAGACTCCCTGCTGAGCACAGAGCCCAATGAGGGCTTGATTTCAGGACCCTGAGATCATGACTTGAGCTGAAATCAAGAGTCAGCTGCCTAACCAACGGAGCCACCCAGGTGCCCCTCTTCATGTTGTTTTTAACATCTAAGGAAATGTTTATATATTTTTGTATCCAGCTACCAGTTTTTAGTTAAATCACTTGGCTTTTCTAGGTAGATAAAGCATATTATTTGTACACAATGATAACACACACATCCTCTTTACCTGTACTTCTATCTCATAAATTTTTTTTTTTGGTAATCACATTGGCTAATAATTCTAGACACTGTTAAATAATGTAAGAAGTGGGATAATATGACAACCCATCTTGACAATTTATTATTTTTTAACTGAAATATAATTTAGTATACAGTATTAATTTAGTTTTGGTATACTTTATAATACACTTTAAGGTTTAATGTAAATAGTTTTCACCATTAAGCGTAATTGGCAACTATTTTTCAGATAGATTTAAAAAAAGATCATAGGTGGGGCTCAGTCAGTTAAGTGTCTGACTTTTGGTTTCCACTAAGGTCATGAGCTTGAGCTCTGCACAGGGCTTCACACTCAACATAGAGTCGACTTGAGGTTCTCTCTCCCTTTCCCTCTGCTCCTCCTGCTTGTGCTCTCTACTCTCTAAATAAAATCTTAAAAATAAAAAGTCATAGATCTTATTTTACTAGATTTATCATTAAATTCATATTTACTGTACTACTACTCCCCATCTCCATCTGGCCTGCTAATAAATTTTATATGAATAATTTTTCAAATACTAAACCGTCCTTGTATTTGTAGTAGAAATTTCATTTGGTCATAATATACTTGTCTTTTGATATTCTTACAGATTCAAGATTCAGATCACTGAAATCTAATTCGAAAGTAGTAAGATGATGTTTTTGGGGGGTTACTTTGGTAAAATGAATAAAGGGTCAAAAATTTAATAATACTGCATAGTACATGCAATGTGCATATACTATATATATTAGTCTAGATATGCATATAGTATGCTATGTGCATCCAAAAGCATGTGCACACAGCAAATAAACAAATTTTACCATTCCTTTATGCTCGAAATCCTTTTTATTCTCTATATTTTTGCAGTTATGAATAATTCTGTAACTAGTACTTTATACAAAACTTTTTAGTCTACATTTATTTCTGTAGAACAGATACCTAACAGAACAACTAGGTTAAGTAGTATTTTTTTTTAAGTGTATTTATTTAAGTCATCTCGAACCCCAGTGTGGGGGCTGGAACTCCTGACTCTGAGATCAAGAGTCACATGCTCTACTGACTGAGCCAGCCAGGCAACCCGGAGCATTAGCCTTTTTAATGCATTATGTTAAACCTTACCAAACTGCTAGTAGTAGGGATATTACTCTCCTGTCATTTTTATTGCAAATCCTTCCTCTCAATAGACTTTTCCTCTACTAACTCAGAGATAATATAGACACAGAAACTTTATTCAAGATTGACTTTTACAAAAAAATATTTGAATGTGCCTAGAACTTGCTTTGGCAAGGATCTAATTCTTTTCAATCCCCAGAGCAAGTAAAAATTCCAGAATAATTTCAGCAAATATTTCATTTACTTAAGACCTGTTTCTGGCTATTCTACACCCCCCACCCCCCACACACTCTCTCTCAGGCACCAGTACTGTTCTAATTTAATTACTAGCTTCCAGCTTCATATTAGAAACTAGTTTTGTTTTGTCTTTGAGAGAGAGAAAGCGAGTGAGTGGGAATCTTAAGCAGGCTCCAAGCCCAGTGCAGAGCCCTACGTGGGGCTTGATCTCACTATCCTGACACCATGACCTGAGCCAAAATTAAGAGACAGTCTGCTTAACCAAATGAGCCACCCAGGTGCTCCTAAAAACTAGTTTTGTACTTCTAGGGAAGGCACTTCTTTGTCTTTTTATTTTCTTCTTTTTATGTTTAGATAAACTTCGTTTAATCAAATTCCAAAATGAACTAGTTCCATGGGAACTATATGAAGCCACCGGGGGTGGGGGGTGGTGGTGATATTATAGTTAAAATTTCAATTAAGGAATACAGACTTTATCTTCATTTCCTCAAGACTTTAAACGTATTTCTCAGCAATGGTTTACTCCACAATGTTCCACTATGGTTATTCCTAGGCGACTTCTTAGTTTTGTTAAGTTCGGGAATGAAAAAATTTTCATTTTCTTAGTACATAAATGCTATTAATTTTTTGCTATGTATCTTCTATCCAGAGGCTTTACTGAACTCTTATTAAATCAAAGTTTTTCAGCTGATTAGACTTTCCTAGGTACATACCTACACCATTTATAAACAATGAACATTAAGCCCTCTCCTTCCTGAAGAGTTAATTTTATTTTTTATTACTATACAACTTTAGATTTTAAGAACTTAGAATCTTTAATGTACCCTAGTATCTGACTAATTTCTGTAAATATTTCATAAATGCTCGACAAGAAAGAGTATTTTGTGTAGAATAATGTTAGTAATAATTCCTATTATGGGTTCGATAACACACTAAGCACTTTACATACATTATTTAACTTATTAATCTCATATAAGCTCTATAAAGGAGATACTAGTATTCCCATTTTACAGAGGAGGATCAGAGTTGCTTAGTAACTTGCCCAACATCATGTACTTAGTAATGGGTAGAGCTGGTCTTCAAATTCAGGTCCATTGGATTCTTTCTGCTGTATCAATCCATTTCCCTTTCTTTCCCCACCCCCAGAGGTGGGAGGGGAGGGGGGTGGAGAGAGAGAGAGAATGAGAGAATCTTAAGAAGGCTCCTCGTCCAGCACAGAACCTGATGTGGGGCCTGGTCCCACAACCCTGAGATCATGACCTGAGCCAAAATTAAGAGTCGGGTGCTTAACCAACTAAGCCACCCAGGCACCACCGTTTCCCTTTCTTGATTATCTCTTTGGTCTTTCTGAAAAAACATAACTAGCAAATAAAAATAATCCCTCAGGATCTATACTAACTTGCAGCAATATACTAAGTTATTCATTTGACTACTGCTTAGTTTAATTAAGTATTTTCCTTCTGGTTATGTTGCTCCTTAAGGGCAAGGTGTGTCCTTTGAATGTTTCACACTGTTAAAGAGAGCAAAAATTCAATAAAGGTTGGTGACTAATAGTCCTAATTCCATTCCAACTGGGGCATGTAGTAACAAAGACACTTTGCCTATGAGTCTTTGCTAGTCAGAACATGAACTGCTATACAACCTCCCTTTCCCAGCCTCAAATACAGAAACACAAATGCAAATGTGCGTATGTACATATACTCGATAGAAGATTTCATTTACGTTATACTCTCACTATACTGTAAAAGCTTCCAATAAACTGATAATATTGGTGGAAATCTGGCATCAGCATTTCTTTTATCTAGTTTGAGTAAATCTCCCTAATCTTTGATGTAGAAGAAGAGTAAAATACTTTAAGAATAAAGATGAAGATAAGATAAATAGTATCATTTATCTTCCAGATATTCTACACTGGGATTTTATTATCCTGGGGTTATACATGTGAAAATTTATAAGGTATAATCCAAATTAAAGATAGAAGAATTAACTAAGTTAATAATTTGAAAAAAAATGTATTTTTAATAGCTTACTTTTTTCCACATACTATATAGAATTTTAACATAAAGCAGATATTACTAGTAAAAATCTACTCAAGTTCATATTTACTCAGCAAGTCAACGAACAGTAACAGTGAAGTAGTTTTTATGAAAATCTGAAATATTACATCATGTTAGCCGTGATCTTACATGACCTTTAGCAGCTAATTTATTTTATTTTTGTTACATATTATTCACAAAATTGATTTACAGATAAACTTATGGAAATCACAGAGAACTTTTCAATTAAGCTGAAATTGGCAGGAGAAACTTTGGTAAAAAGACTGGTGCCAAAATAAGTTAGCATCACAAGTTCATGCACCAGTGCTCTAAACTGCAATTTAATTAAAATTACCCTGTAAGAATTACTGTGAAAACCGATGGACCAGATGATTTTTTAGGACCTTCTCATTTAAAAACTCACAAAGACTTTATACTGGATTCAAAGCCATGTCTCCTAAAAAATTTTACACTAATTGTGTAAGCCCTTTTGAAAACAATAACATCTTAAGGATTTCTCATTTACTTCATTCGCCCCCTGCCCCTTCAACCAAGCCCCACCCAGCTCAATCATATGCAATCTTTATTGTTTCCCCAACAGTGCCCCATCTTTCTTGCTTATTTCTCCTCTTATAAACATGGATACAGATTTCCTAAACTTACTACTTTAAATGTATCTAACCTTTTTATAACCATTTCTGCTGTTATCTGTACACTGTCTAGTTCCTTCTTTGTCGGCGTGGGAAAACTGTTCCCTGACTTGAGATCTCTCTCTTCCTCTGTAAAGACAGATGTAAAGTAACTATTTAGATAACAATGTTTTTTTTTTTTTTTTTGTATCAGACTGTTCAAGTACTCAAACTGAATTTTTTTACATGGACCTGAAATAATCATTGCTTATGTATTCAGGAAGGTTTGAGATACATACCTGCATTATCTTTGCAGATACTAGAAGAGTTACTATTCTCATTACTTTGGTATAGGTGCTGAGCTCTAGTCTCTTGGGGTACAGATGATGTTTGAGTCATCCCTTCTTCCAAGGCTTGCTTTATCCAGCGCTACAATGGGAAAAGAACCAGGGAATTATCAATACTCATTTAAAACTACTTAGTAAAGCTATTTTAAATACATTAACCAGATCATTACATATCAACTGGTGAGAGATGCACTCCAACACACTCATTGAGTTCCACAGTCAAGTATTTTTTGTCTTGCGTTTCAGCATATTAGAATATTGCCCCATCAATTCCTTCTACAGGGCAAAATTGAGATAATCTGGATTATATATAATGAGATCCCATCACAAAACCAAAACCAGTAAAAAATGAGTACTGTTCAACTTTTCATATTGCTTAGAATGGGGTAAACGGGAAGAGATTAAGAAATCTTAGCTTTCATTTGAGAGAGAGACTTCGATCATATAGGATAAAATTAGTACATAAAATAAATGCCTCGAAGGAAGATAAAAGATCTCTTAAGAATTGTCTGCCCTGTGCTGAGGACATCTGAAGAGACAGTAGAAAAGATTCACAGGAAGACTCTGGATGAGAATAAACAGCTCTTCAGTACAGGTACAAAATACTTCCAAAAGGTCTACTCTCAGATGGAATAACCTGTGAGTTTTTTCTCCCTACTAACTACTTTGGTTAAATTAGGCAAGAATAATGCAAATCACCAGAATAAATGAACTTCTGTAGAAATCAAAAAGGGGAAAAAGTCAAAAAGAGCTCTCTAATCAGTCACATTTTTTTGTAATCTAAATGATGAGATATAAATTTAGGTCAGAAAGTGAGCCTGCAAAGATTAGGATAATAAGATTATTCATCCTGGGGAAGAGAGAAAATTTCTTACCTGTAATTGTGTTCTCTTAAGATACACAGTTGTAGGTTGCTCACCACTCTGTGGCTCTCCTGCCCTGACATAAGACAGATCGAATTTTGATAAACATCAATTTCTGAATCAGACCCTCCCCCAAATAGGAAGAGCAAAGGTGATTATAATTTTACACCTTTAGAGAACAAGTATTACAGGTAAGTAAATATTCTCTTCACCAAAGAGAGCAAATAGAAATACCCTCTTAGAAACTTAGGAAATAATCATTTCTTAGAAAATAATATGAAGAAAATTTCACCAAGAAAAATTTTAGATCATGTAAATAAATGGCTTTGTGGTCTACCAAATGAAAGCAAAAATAAAACCATAAACACGAGGCAATAAGAGTGAGTAAGCATATAAAAAAGAGATCTCAACAGTCAGTTGAATCATATCAACATTTCATGATATGACCAGGTCTCTGAAAAGCCAAAATAAGACCAAGAATGAACTCGCTTATACACAGAATACTGATGTCAAGATGAACTGTCAGAACCACAGCACCTTACAACTTAGGAGAGACCATGGAGGTCACTTTGTCCAAAGCACTCATGTATAGATGGGGACAGTTAGGCCCAGGAGGACAAAATGAGTGAAAAATCCTTGGTTATAGATACCTTTAATACAAGTTTTTCTTTTCAGAGCAGATGACAGGACTCACTTGGGGTCACTGTGCTTTCCTCCAAGAGAAGATTTCTTAAATTTCCAGTGTCAAGTAGACGCACCCATAAAAGAATTTACATTCTGGATCTGATGACTACAAAAAGGGAAAATAAAACCAGGACAGGGGCATTCTAAGGAGTAAGATGCTGCTATGGTTAGCTATAAGATCAAACACAGCAAATATGATCAAACCCATTCCTCCTGGCCCTTCTGTATGTCTATATAACATTTTAGAGCTGATAAAAAAAAAAAAAAAAAAAACTGGAACATTTGTTTGTAGCTAGCAAGTTCCGTAATAACAAATTAGATACCCTCAGCACCTCAGTTCTAGCTGCAGTTATTAGGTCAAAAGGATACTTCCTCCTTCTCCAAAACTCTTATACAGAGTTAGAAGCTCAGAGAGAGGTGAGAGAAATGTTTTGATGAGTCTCATTACTAGGGGGAAGGAGCAAGGAAGTTAATTTGGGTTTTGGAGTCCAAAGATCTGGACTGAAACTTTGCTGTGCCTCTCACTAGCTGCCTAACTCTGGGCAATCCATCTGAGCCAAAGTTTCTGGATTTATAAATCAAGGCCAATAACCCAACTTCACAGAGTTGTCACGAAGGCTAAGTGAGAATGCACATGAAAAAAGCTTGTAGCTTATCACTAGGCGCACATGTTTAGTGAGGACCTGTTCAACTGAGTATGGAGATACACGGATTATATAACCCCCTCCCGCGTACACAATAAAACACCAATGCAAAGCGAAGTGCTTTATTTTCAGTCAGGATGGTTTTCTAAGAAATCTGGGAGACCAAACCCCCCCAGCCCACATGTATTATACCTACAAAGTAAAAGCTTAGAGAAGATTTAGAGAGAACAAGGAAGGACACTACTGAAAGGCTTACTGATCACTCATAAAATCAACGTTTCCATTCTTAAAATAAGTGAAGACTCAATATAAGATATGCCATAATGTGCTTTTTAAGAACCATGATTCAATATAATTTAGAAACTCCAGGGACATCAAAATGTTCTGTCAAACACTCTAAGAATCTGGATGCAAATACACAACATGCCACTTTACATGGTTTTTAAATGATGAGGCTTTTACATCCTTTAATCAGATAAGAAACAGTATGCCTATCAGCAATACACACTGTTCTAACTAATTCCATGGAGTGTTTTTTCTCATCTAACATATTCTTCTCTGAGAAAATTTCAGAAAATTATTACAATTTTGTTGAATAATGCAGATCTTCTCAGGTCCTACATTAGGACCTAAGTGTCCTTTCTAACCAATCTAAGAATAACTCTTTTCCATCCCTACCTAGATTAAAGCAGAGTTCAATTTCTAGATAAAAGACCCAATTTCATTAATTTTGTGCTATAAAAAGTGAAATTTTAATTTTGTAATATAATCTGGAAGTTAACAGCAAATATTAAAGCTGTGACTTAACCTAATGCAAATCTAAACTTAAAAAATTTTAAAAGACCCAATTTAAGTAAGATAATTCTGCTAGATAACTCAGCATACATATCCTGAACTCTTCCTGAAGACTAACACGACATATAGAGATTAAAGTGCCTGAGCAGAGCCTGCAGAAAACAAGACCAAGGATGGTCAGACACATTTGGAGAATAAAACATGGACATGAGTTAAATGGGATTTTTATCTGTTGTCAGTGGAGATACTAAGATGAGCTACAGAGACAAATCCTAAACCATACGAGGTAAAAAGAGTTCTAAGAAATGGACTGTCATCAGATTTGAAATCAAATTCCTACATGTTTTTGGTTTTTACAGGACTCTGCCAGTTGGAAAATCAAGACAGGAATACAAAGATTATAACCCAGCATCAGAATGATTAAGGTGGCATTTCAAAAGGCTAGCCCATACTGCCTACAATTCAGACTTCATTATTAATCTGTACTAAATAACTATCTACCCTTCTCAAAGGACCAAAATAGGAGATCCTACTGTCTGGCTTGATAAGATGCTCCAATAGTTAACATCCTTAGAAGTCTAGCATTATGCCCAACCAAAGACAGAACAAAAGAAAAAAGCTTCTCATATATACCATTATCTGCACTTTCTCTAAGTGTTCAATAGCACTCTAAAAATGTAGTTGAGATTTTGAGCTGTTAATCTTCATGAGGGAATGAGCTAAATGTAATAGGAAGATTAGTTTGGCATGCCATACCAGAGTTAACACAACTCTACAATTATTACAGAATAAGGTTAATCATAATGCTCATCAAATGCAAACAATTTTTTTCCCTTCTCAGGTGATCTCTGAGATCCAAGGTAAATGACTTGGTGTAAAAATTTATCCCCAGAGACCCAACCCTCCTTTATCGCTTAGGCAAATTTCTAGTCTTATTTTTTTCTTAAGAAAGATGTCATTGTTTTTATTCTTGACACCTGGAAGTTATTCATGTGACTGTGTTATCTATAAAGCCTCTCTTTTGGCAAAGATATCATCGTCAAATTTCTCCTTAGGGGTTATTCTACTTGGGAATTTCCCCCAAATAAACCATTAAGTGACTCAAATACTTAGGTAAGATGTGCAATTAGGAAGACTTTCTTCAGTGTATGCTACCCATTCAGTGGTAGTGCCCTTCCTTTGTGCACAGAACCCTGTTGCCCTCCTCCCCTCCATATCCCACACCACTTTATCTTATCTTTCATACCCCCCACCCCCAAGAAATACTTTCTGCTCTTTGGGGAAAGAGAAAAGCTTTAAGTTTGGAGGAGTCAGGGAAGACCTGCCTGGAGTTGGAGACTTCATCACATCAAATAATCTACATGCAGCATCCTCATGTACGTGATGCCAGTGGAGGAGGGCAATGGCAGACACTGAGGAAGGCAGCCTGAATCCAGATCTGAGGATAAGAGAAAAGGGTGTTCCAGGGAACAGACTCTACCTCAAAGGAAGACCAAATGAAAGGGTGTCCTAAACTTCTAGAAACACAAAAATGACATTATAGGTCTGAGGGAAGTGATCTATTCCCAAGAGACACCTTTGAAAAATATGCAGGGTTTCTGGGAATTCAGAAAGAGCATTCCAAAAACAACCATCAAACACTACTGCCACTAGATCCAAAAACAATATGTAACTAGACAGACAGTGGGGAGAGGGGGATAGAGAAAGAACGAGAGAGAGAGGGAGAAAATTTATAGTAGGTTCCGTATTTACTAGGGAATAAACAGTCCAACTTGTTATTTGATCAAGGAACAGAAAATATGCCAATTATAACAGGACCTTTCCTCTACTCTCACTCAAATGATAATGTAATTAAATTAATTCAAATCACAATTCAATCATTTTTACTTATGTAATATTGCTCTAGAGTACCTGGGGCCCGATCTCACACAGTAATCACAAATGGACATATTAACCAATACCACAAGAGCACACGCAAAACATCCCTCCCTACCCAGTCATCAACTGCTGTGTGCTCTCAACTCCGTACTTCATGGGCTCTCGGAAAAGACAACAGTGAATCCTCACAGATTGAGCACCAAAAATGCAATATGCATCCCACTTTAGTCCTACTGACTCTAGATGCATCACTATTCATGGCTGAAGAACTAACTCATTATAAACTCACATGGGAAGAGAATGGCTGTCTAGAAAATAAGTTAGATATGTCATAATTACAGGCATCCTAGGTTAAAAAAAAAACCCACATAAACACAGACATACCTTTTTACAGGAGCTGAAGGTGCCATCAGGCAGAAGGGGTCTTCGACGTCTCTCAGGGATAAAGGGTGAGCCAAAGCGAATGTAGTGTTTGGGGGTGGTGCAAATTAATGGGGAATGGATAAGACCGGGTAACATGTTCAGGGTTGTTGCCAGTACAGTTGGGTCCGTGGTGATACGTAAAGGGCACTCAACAGGGCATTCTTGCTTCTCTGCTTTGTCATTCAACCATTCTGTAACTAGATACTAAGGTAGAAAAGAGATCATTAGTTGGTGCTGCAGATGTAAAAGCCAGAGGCAGCAGTGTAGCTTACAAAGACAAACCTCAGCTAGAAACTAGGACAGAGGTAGATATAGCAGCTGCAGAGAGTAGGAACTGGGCATTCAGAATGCAAGGATATCTTCCTTCACCCTCTCCATGATCATTAAGGGAGCAATAATTCCAGTTATCAGCAATTTAAGCTCTGCCTAAAAGTTAAGGGAACAAAAGAAAGGTAGTAGGATGGTTTCAGCTTGCTGCCTCAAAGCTTTTTTATCTACAGCTTTTCAATCTAATAATACTTAGGTGATTTGTTTTTTTCTGGAGATTACAGGTCCTCTCAAAGTACTAAGACACAGCCCCTGCCAGACTGGACTTATGAAGATGTATTTGTGACTTACCTTTTTGGTTTTGGGGTATTTAGGTGCAGCACGGTTGACATGGGATCCAGTAAATGATACCACAGTTGGGTCAGACCCCATTAATTGCCTGTTTTCTCCTGAACTGTCTATATTTCCAGCTTCAGTAGGAGTTACAGAGCTGTTATTTCCTCCATCTTCCAAAGCAGCTTGTGACAACTCTGCCTGTTGTGCAATGGCCTGCTTCTGACGCTTTAGTCTTTGGGCTGAACTGGCCCGGTACCGAGAAATTCGACTCTTCGGTCGGGGCCTAGAAGGCTTTGCTGGAGGTGGCTTGGGGACTGGTTTCTCTGCAGCAACATCCTATAATAGCAGAGTGAAACGCTTACCAGAAATTTCTTATCAGCGAACATTCTATCCAGTCTCTTATTCACTTTAAGCATTCTGAATATTTAGTATTTAGAAACACTAATCTCAAATGTAATCCTTAAAAAACTTACACAATCAGCCAAAGAGCCTGTAGGTAGATGTCTATTTCTTTACTAGTAAGTATTTACAAAGTAGGTCAAAGTCCACTGAAAGTAGCTATCTAATTTTAGGGTTCTTAGCAGGGAAGGTAATTCTTTCCTTTGTTTCTTTCTCAGGTACTGAGGTCTTGCTTAAGGCTTAGAATTCATGGTCAGGGAAGGAAAAGAAAAGATGAGTTTAACCTGAGAATCCTATGAAAGGTCAGGTGCCTAATTGTGCTATACGGAAGTGGCAAAAGAGATGTGAAATGATTTTTATGAACTCACCACAAACAGTTTTATCTGGCAGAAACAGTATGTTACATTCTAGTCTAAAAATGTTTCATCATTCAAATTCTGTCTCCCTGAATACCACAAATCAGCTACGAAAAGTCTGCAATATGAGGTGAAGCTGAAAATGCTGATTTTAACTATTCCAAAAGACAGATAACTGACATTAGCAAAAGCAAGGATGTCTAAGGCCTGGAGTCTTCCCATCTCTTACCCCTGCTTGGGAAGACCTCCGGGTGTTCACTCCAACACTCTGTGGGGTGCTTGGGATGGCCATGTTTGAAGCAGGGTTGCTAACTTCAGGTTCAGGGGCTTCAGTTTTTGCCTCTTCTCCCACAGGGACCTCTGAAGTGGTGGTAGTAATCTCTATGTCAGAGCTGCTTTGTTCCAAGGGCTGATCCCGCCGCTTCTTTCTTTTCTCTAAGTTTTCAAAAGCATGCATGATGGCTTCGACCTTCCTATCTTCCCGGGTCTAGAAAGAAATAGCATTAGCACAGAAGGAAGCCTCAATAGGAGATGGGGATATTTTTTCAGAAACGTTATTAATGGAAATTCATAGACATTTAAAGACATTTGCCAATACAACGACACATATATCTTAGTGAACAGAAGTAAACACTAAAAATAAAACATTTAAAAAAAAAAGATTTATTTTAGAGAGAGAGCGAGAGCACATGTGCTCAAGTGGGGGAGGGCCAGAAAGAGAGAGAGAAAATCCCAAGCAGATTCCCCACTGAGTGGAGAGCCCAATGACGGGCTCAATCTCTTGACCGTGAAGCCATGACCTAAGGAGAAGAAGCTTAACTGACTGAGCCACCCAGGCACCCCCAAAACATTTCTTTTTAAATGTTGGAAACAGTTGTAGAAAAAGGCAAGGTCAAATCTAAACTTTTCAAAATGGTAAATTACTTTGAAACTTTAATAAAAGAAAAACAGCCATCAAAATTAATTTTTCTCTTGATTTTCAGAATTCAAAAGTAACGAAGTAGATCTTTCACTTCTCAGGACCAGAACTAAAGATGGCTGGCTTCAGCAAAAAAGAGAATTTCTGAATTCATGTGACCAAAAGTTTTATTTTTACATCAAAACTTACACAATTCCAGAAAAAGGAGCCCAAACACATGTGTTTTGTTCCAACCAGGCAGTTCTTTGGAAACTAGATTGTTAGTAAGAAACCTCTTAAGACCATTATTAGATAACAGTCACTAGATAACTACTCTGTGTGTGTGTGTGTGTGATAAAAATACATACGATACGTAATGAAAACTCCTTTATAAAAAAAAAAGGCCCAATTGTCATAAGCAGTTGATGGTACAGTATCTTGTTGAAGAATGAGATGATACAAACTCAGAAGAGAAGGGGTTCACAAGCCATAGGTAGCAGGAACCAAAGGATGTTAGAAGGTACCCACCCTTCTGCTATGAGCTGGGTTCTCCTGGTCATCGGTAACCTCTTCTTTCTCTTCTTCTGCTTTTTCTTCTGGATTGTCTATTTCCTTTAAAACAGAGGCAATATTCAGCTGTACTCTTTAGCTCTAAGAAAAAGCTGTCTGTTTTTTTCTGGTAGCTAGAACTCTAGAAACAACTTTTAATGCTTTATAGTGTTACTCATGTGAGTAAATGCATATAAGCACCATTCTCTGAAGTGAAATGTGGAAAGCAGCTAGAAGGATGTTCTTGACATTAAAAAAAAAAAAAAAAAAAAAAAAAAAAAAAGAC